>NW_028248859.1:677500-966627 GCF_964263255.1 Lissotriton vulgaris | reverse complement strand
TTGTTTTTAACCTGTCACAAGGTAGTATAATACATTTTTGTCTGGCTAACCTTGTAGTCAGTTTTAACCACGATTTACCCTAGCACTGCACTTTCTACACAACACACCACATTCACATAGGGTTTTAGGATAACCCCTTCTCTCAATAAAACATCCCTGAGTTCCTCCCTCGCAGCGAGGGGTTGTAGCTTGCATCACGACTCGGCTCGTGACGCGAGGAGACACCACTATGATGAAGAATTACACCTTTGGTGTGTGAGGGGAACCTTCCTTAAAAAGGATCCCCCTCCCCAGCATGGTTGGTTCTATCCACACGCCCATCTGACTTACTAATTGGACTTGTGGGCTCCTTGTGTGACAGGCTGACAATTAAGTGGCAGTGCCGAGCCCCCGAAACCACCTGCTCAAATTAAGCACTGGTATTACTTTGCTGAACACATAGAAATTGGAAGCATGAGAATGTTATCCGGGATGGTTGCAGGATCACCATCAATAGTAATCTAGGTGATCATTTAGAACACACATGTCAAAAAAAACGAAAGAGAGGAACGTGCTCAAACTGAAAAAGAAAAGAAGATGATTATTTTTTCTGCAATTCATGATTCACTGATGGTATCTGTGTAGAGTAGACTGTGCTTTGAAATTCTGTCTCAAGCGCTTTTCTTCAGAACCAGTAACCCCTGTTTCCTGTCTTGGAGCTTAAAGGAATATATGTTGTCTAAAACAGATGCTTTCTGAGGGAACAAATGAGTGCTGTAGATCTGAGAATAGACTGCTTGCTGTAAAGGTCTACTAGCTAGTGAGGACATTGCCCTAAGTAACATAGGTTTTATGGGGTAGACTGCTAACAGGAGCTTGATTTAATGGAAAGGGGCGACCACTCGGTCCCCCCGAACGTATGGATGAGTGCCTCGATCCCCCCGGGAAGCCATTTTTGGGCGGGAGGCGCGTCTCGGCTGGTATGCCCGCAGCGGCGTAGCCGGGGCGCGCTTTTTCCCGCCCTAGAGTGGGCTGGCCTAGACACCGACGCAGCCAGCCACGCCCTCGGGGCGGGCAGGGGCGGGTTTTCGCCCGCCCTGAAGACGGATAAAAGAAGGCGCAAGACCAGAAGACGTCCTCTTGTTCTTGTGCTCCGAAGCTGCACCTCCTCGCTACACGTGAGCTCGGGACGGAACGAAGAGCCAATTTTGAGCGTTTTGATCTTTTCTTTGTCTTCTAGATACTTCGTCGGAGAGATGCCCAAGAAAGGCGCAAAGAGAATGACGACTGAGCAGATGGTTCGGGCCCTTTTTAAGGATATGTCCGACATAAAGAAGCGGCTGGCGGAGCGAGACGGGGAGGAAGGATCGGGCCAACCACCGGCTGGAGGGAGACCTAAAAGGCCGAGAAAGGTTCCAGCCGGGGGAGATGTCCCGGCTCCCTCTGCCCCGCTCGAGGCGCCGACCCCTGTACCGATCGAGGGGAATCCAATCCCCGTTGTCGTCACCCCGACACCTAAGGAAGACATGCCCCCCGAGCTGGCAGCACAGCTAGCAGCTTGGTTGGGGGATAGCAGTGATGGCGCCACGGCTGCCGAGGCACAGGCGCTGATAAAGGGGCTTCGTGAGAAGAAAGAGGCAGCTAGAGTGGCGGCACCGTTGGCAGGGATAGACAAGCCGCAAGCGGCAGAAGCTGCGTCCGGTTCAGGTAAGCGGCCATTGCCGATTGCACGGGACGAGTCAGCACCTTCTCGTAGAGAGAGATTGGGACAACATGTGCCTTTAGCCATAAAGGAAAAGATCTGGGCGGGGGAATACGTGAATATTTTTTCCTTGCTTGTTGATCATTATGATGTGGAGCATGTAAAAAGTCAGAAGGACCTAATGCATCCGAGTGTTTGGCGCGCAAAAATGGCCGCCTTTAAGGTAAATGAGAACATTGGCAACTGGGGCAATGCCTGGGGTATTTTTACATCGATTTTGGGGGAACGTAGGCCCGAGTTGCTTCCTGAGTTTCCCGTTTACCAATCACGAATTATGGGTTACTCGACGGCGTATCAAGGTAACCATTGGTTTTGTTATGATAATCTGTTCAGGAAAGAAAAGGAACATAACAAGAGTTTGACCTGGGATTGTTACGATTCTTTAACGTGGGATAAAATGAAGGAATCGGGAATGTTAAGAATGCCATTGGTCGGGAGCAATGTTGTTGAGTACTCCCGCCAAAATGTGGGGTCGCCCTTTCGACCAAGTACGAGCACCGACGACCAGTCGAGGCCCGCAGGTAATACCGGGAGAAAGGGTTTCTGTTATAACTTCAACAGAGGGAAATGTACCAGGCCTCCGGGGTCCTGTAAATTTAGACACGAATGTAGTACGTGTGGGTCATCCCATCCTGAGTCATCGTGCAGAGCCAGAACGGGTGAGAATGGGGGTAAGGGAGGCGCCAAACAGGTCTAATATAGTCCGAGGGGCGCCTTTACCAACCCCGATTGATACCTTGGCAATGATCCCCTGGCTCAGCGATTACCCGGATCGTGCTTCTGCCGGGGTGCTGCGGAACGGTTTTACACATGGTTTCCGCATCCCGGTGGGGGACTTTCAGGGTGTAGGGATGTGCAAGAATCAGCTTTCCGTCTTACAACATTCATCTGTGGTGCAGGAAAAAATTCAGAAAGAGGTTAGCCGGGGACGGGTTGCCGGCCCGTTTAGTGTACCCCCGGTACCGGATTTTGTTTGTTCTCCGTTAGGGGTGGTCCCCAAGAAGGACCCAGGTGAGTTTCGTCTGATCCATAATCTGTCTGCTCCACACGGCCTTTCGGTAAACGACGCAATTGATCCTGAAGTTTGTTCGGTGCGATACGCATCGTTTGATGAGGCAGTAGCCATCTTGAATCGCCTGGGGCCCGGGACGTTGATGGCGAAATCAGATATCGAGTCAGCGTTCCGGTTGCTCCCGGTACACCCAGACGATCAGCGTCTTTTGGGATTCGGGTTCCAGGGATCATTTTACATGGATAGGTGTATGCCAATGGGATGCTCTATATCATGTGCTTATTTTGAGCAATTCAGTACTTTCCTGCAATGGGTGTTCACTAAGAAGACGGGTTTTCGTAATGTAATGCACTACCTTGACGACTTTTTGTTCCTTGGCCCCGCCGGAAACCCCGAGTGTGCCCGGGCCTTAGATGAATTCTGTGTGTTGATGGGTCATTTTGGCGTGCCGTTGGCACCGGGTAAAACTATGGGTCCCACGACTTGCCTCGAGTTTTTGGGGATCGAGTTGGACTCAAGGGAGGGGTGTTTCCGTTTACCAGCCAGCAAAGTGTTGAAATTCAGGTCAGCCCTCCGAGTATGTTTAAATACACCCAAGGTTACACTGCATCAGTTGCAACAATTAGTGGGGAAGTTGAATTTTGCCTTAAGAGTAATCCCAATGGCTCGCCCTTTTTCCCGCTCCATTGCCCAAGCGATGATTGGCCTGAAGGAGGGTCATCATCGCACGAGGTTATCGGCTGAGGTCCGCCAGGACATGCGGATATGGTTAGCATTCCTGGCGGACTTCAATGGCCGAGTCGTCTGGAACAAGCCAGCCGTGTCCTCGGAAGAGCTTGGGCTATGGACGGATTCAGCAGGAAGCATAGGTTTCGGCGCCATCTTCGGCACGAACTGGTCTGCTCAAAGATGGCCCCTATGGTGGCACGAGAAGGGGCTAACGAGTAATATCGCTTTCCTTGAATTATTTCCCATTCTCGTGGCCCTGAGAACCTGGCCAGAAGGTTTCAGAGATCATTCTGTCGTTTTTTGGTCCGACAATATGACCGTGGTAGAATGCATCAACAGTCAGTCAGCCCATTGTAAATTGATTTTGAGGCTGCTCAAAGAAATTGTCCTACTATGTATGCAACTGAACGTGGTTTTCAGAGCAAAACATGTCCCAGGAGTGATGAATCAGGCCGCTGACGCACTGTCTCGTTTTCACATGCAGGCTTTCTCGGGTTTCCTCCCTTCAGCGGACCCGGAGCCGGCACCCTTCCCCGAAGCTCTCTGGTCTCTCGGTGCCCCGAACTTCGTCACCTCGTGGGAGAGAGTCTAGCACCCAGGACAAGGAAGGCATATGAAGGGGCGTTCCGGGCCTATTTAGCCTTTTTGGGGGCAGAGAGAGGGGGTCTTTGGGGGCAGGAAGAGTGGGTAGTACTCTTTCTTATGTCTTTACACAGGGCTGGGAAATCGGTGGCTACGGCCCAAAGGCATCGTGCCGCCATTTCCTTTGTTGCCAGGGCCCATGGCATCCTGGACCCAACAGCGTCTTTCACAGTACAGAAAGCGCTGCGTGGGTGGCAACGCCTAGAGGGTCGCAGAGTAGACGTGAGACGACCGATAGGTTTAGACAGGTTGTCCCTGTTACTGGCCACACTCCCGAACACATGCTCGTCCCCTTTTGAGACCTGTTTGTTCCGGTCTGCATTTACGCTGGCGTTTCACGGGGCTATGAGAGTTAGTGAGCTGGTTGCAAGGAACAAACAGGATGTGACGGGGGGCTTGTGCAGAGAACATGTTCAGGTCAGGGGGGACGCGATGATTGTCTCCTTTCTCCGGTCTAAGACCGACCAAGATGGGAGAGGGGACTGTACGATCATTCGCAGGAACCCCGAGTCATCCATGTGTCCGGTACAGTGCTTAGAAGATTACCTAGCACAGAGAGTGGCATCATGGGGGGGGACATTGTTGAGGCATGCAGACGCCACCCCGCTGACGAGGTTTCAGTTTCAACGGGTGCTTGCAATGGCCATTGCCGCAGCGGGCTTGGACCCGGGCGAATTTGGGACCCACTCCTTTCGTATAGGGGCTGCCACTGAAGCTACAGCCAGGGGTCTTAATGTAGAACAAGTGAAACGTGTGGGGCGCTGGTCCTCCAATTGTTATAAGAGGTACGTGCGATTGCACATGTTGTGAAGCTGTATTCATGTACTCACGCCTCTTGTCTTTTGTTTGTTTTCAGTTGCGCAAGCCTACGCGGCAGGGCAGACTGAGCAGTCGACCCAACACCAGGCCAGCGGTCGCACGTCACCGGCTGTGAAGAAGGAGGTGTGGGTCGTGGGCCACTCATACGTGAGACGGGCCGCAGACGTATTCAAAGCAGGTGACATGATTCACGTACCTGGGGAATACGGGTACAGAGTGTCCTTCTACGGAAGGGGCGGTCTCTGTATTGACCAGTTTCAGGAATTTTTTGAGGGCCTGTTAGAGCGGATGAGGTCACCGCCGTCCATAGTCATAGTACATTTGGGGGGCAATGATTTGGTCACCACCGGTAGACGACTGCTCCTGGAGGCTATGCTTTCCACGGTAAGTTGGTTAGCGAGGAGAGTTCCGGGGTGCCTAATTGCGTGGTCTCATGTGATCCCACGAAAAGTGTGGCGGGGGGCTATCTCGATCCCTGCTTTGAATCATTCCGTTAAAAAATTGAATAACAAAGTGAGTAGGTTGTTCCGTTCCAAGACATTGCATTCAATCTCGCATAATTGTATTAATGATGACAGTATGTATCTGGGGGATGGTGTGCATTTGTCGAGGGCAGGGAATGAGTTACTCATAGGAGACTTCCTAGCCTGGTTAAAATCTTTAAAGCATGACCTTTAGGTAGGAGTTTTGTGGGGGGTCCGGATAGCCGGTCAACTATCCGGACCTGTGGCGGTAAGGTCATGATCGGTGAGCACTAATTGGTAGATCCCTATGAGTGGGCGTCACCCAACACGGATGGGAGCGCTCGGGAGAGGTGGCCATTGGCCCCTCAGTGGGGAGGCGGTCCCGTCTAAGGGCGGGTCGCCGGAAGTAAAGGAAAGGCGGTCAAGGCCCCTTCCTTTGTAGGAGGGGTTACAGCCCCCTCCTGGGGAATTTCCCGGGGCCAGTGTCATCTGCGACGGCAGATGCGGTAAGTTGTGTGGGGTGGGGAGAGGTCAACGATACCTTCTAGATACCACACACAAGTGTTCGAACGACCTTTAAATGGCGTCGAGTCTTAAGTGCCCCCGTCAAGTCAAGGGAAATTGTTAGTAGTTGCACTTGAGGTAAGCCCCTGTGCCATCGCCCCTCCTAAGTGGGAGGGGTAAGTCTGGTTAGGGATCTTGACACCGGTTATGACCTTGCCGTTGGCCCTTAAACGTTAGGATGTACAATTTCAGTGTTCTTAGAGAATGTTTTTTGTAGGATGCTAGTTCGGCTAGGAGAACCTCTGTATTAGAGATTATGTTAAGGTTAGCCAAACATCGTAATGTGATAATGAAATTGTACATAACATGAAAACGTTTAATGTTTAATTTTTTGTTTTAATAAATACGGCCGGGATGGTCACTCCATCCCACATCCAAAAACTTTAAGAACTGTTTCCGGTTTCCCTTCCTTTTGGGGATTGTGTTGAGAGGGGGTGGCGGGTATCTCGGCCATATGGAAAGGGGCGACCACTCGGTCCCCCCGAACGTATGGATGAGTGCCTCGATCCCCCCGGGAAGCCATTTTTGGGCGGGAGGCGCGTCTCGGCTGGTATGCCCGCAGCGGCGTAGCCGGGGCGCGCTTTTTCCCGCCCTAGAGTGGGCTGGCCTAGACACCGACGCAGCCAGCCACGCCCTCGGGGCGGGCAGGGGCGGGTTTTCGCCCGCCCTGAAGACGGATAAAAGAAGGCGCAAGACCAGAAGACGTCCTCTTGTTCTTGTGCTCCGAAGCTGCACCTCCTCGCTACACGTGAGCTCGGGACGGAACGAAGAGCCAATTTTGACCCACCCACCAGCCCCTGAGGACAGCAAAGTTGTAGTACAATAAAGTGAATTGATAAGTTTGTTTTTTCCGTTTTGTTTACAGGTGATAACAGTATCAGTTTGTGGTTAATCATAATAAAGGATGGTGAATATCGTTTAGGTTGTTACGATTAAAATAATTTGATATAATGTTGCATTTTAGCATGTTCTTTCGGTCGTAGCGACCAATGTTTTCATAGGTTTAAGAATTGTCGTATTTATTTTTTGGTAGGCGGTAAGGTCATGATCGGTGAGCACTAATTGGTAGATCCCTATGAGTGGGCGTCACCCAACACGGATGGGAGCGCTCGGGAGAGGTGGCCATTGGCCCCTCAGTGGGGAGGCGGTCCCGTCTAAGGGCGGGTCGCCGGAAGTAAAGGAAAGGCGGTCAAGGCCCCTTCCTTTGTAGGAGGGGTTACAGCCCCCTCCTGGGGAATTTCCCGGGGCCAGTGTCATCTGCGACGGCAGATGCGGTAAGTTGTGTGGGGTGGGGAGAGGTCAACGATACCTTCTAGATACCACACACAAGTGTTCGAACGACCTTTAAATGGCGTCGAGTCTTAAGTGCCCCCGTCAAGTCAAGGGAAATTGTTAGTAGTTGCACTTGAGGTAAGCCCCTGTGCCATCGCCCCTCCTAAGTGGGAGGGGTAAGTCTGGTTAGGGATCTTGACACCGGTTATGACCTTGCCGTTGGCCCTTAAACGTTAGGATGTACAATTTCAGTGTTCTTAGAGAATGTTTTTTGTAGGATGCTAGTTCGGCTAGGAGAACCTCTGTATTAGAGATTATGTTAAGGTTAGCCAAACATCGTAATGTGATAATGAAATTGTACATAACATGAAAACGTTTAATGTTTAATTTTTTGTTTTAATAAATACGGCCGGGATGGTCACTCCATCCCACATCCAAAAACTTTAAGAACTGTTTCCGGTTTCCCTTCCTTTTGGGGATTGTGTTGAGAGGGGGTGGCGGGTATCTCGGCCATATGGAATTATGTGTCAAACCCTGCAGCCACTATAGCGTTTGCAACTGATTCTGAAAATTATACATTTTACAGCTGCTGAGACTCTCTGAAAAAGGCATTTAAGTCAAATTACTACAACAAGCCCTCAAACCACTCGATACCATAATGCCCTATAGAAGCCCGCACAGCAGCATCTAAACCCCAAGTTCTTCAAGGTGACTGCAACGATGATTGATCTCACATTGATCAACCGTCCATACTTATTCAACACTACCTCAAGTGATCTTGTTTGCATTTGAGACACTTCTCCAAAACACCTCATTCTTCATCTTCAAGGCGCTTCGCCCTAAAGGAAAGAGCACTATTTGGCCAAGACAGCATGGTTTGACATAGTGATATCCATGAAACTGAACTAGGAAATGAACTTGAGATCTAGATTACCTTCGATCCCTTTTGGCTCCTGATAAAATTCTTGATTTAAATTGTTTTAATTCTATTTACTTTACAGCTTTACTGATTTCTCTATTTTGTGATTTGACTTGTTTACTGAGATAGTTAGCTTTTTTATGAACTTGATTTGAACTTTTCAGTACTTCATATCTTAACTGCATTTTTGATTAATTGTGTTCACAGACCCCATATACTTCCTTGCAGAAATCATATTAACTCTCTGGATTAGATTGTTTGAGCCTTCTGGGAGCTCTGTCACAGCTCACAGGAAGGCAGTGATCTCATTCTCTCATTGCATATCATTTATATTCTCCACAGTACTCTCTGATCATCCTTTGTAGGTATTTAGAAGCCAGACATTATCTACAAAACAGAAAACTTTGTTACGGCTTCCACATGACGTTAGTGCAGGGCTTATCTGGCTGAAGTATTAACTAGTGTGGCTACAAGCTGATGCTTTCCCAAGATACCCTGTTTCTCATGATAATTCTCAACCCTTTTCTCCATTTAGCCGGAGACTGTCTTGGGTCATCAATGTATTGAAGATCAGTATGTATAGCATGAGCCAATCTTGAATTCTACCAGGGTCGTTCACTTTTAGAGCCAGAATGGAGTAATCTCCATAGGTCAAACAAACAGTAAACAACTTAAAGTAGAGGATCACATTAGACTAAAAAAATGGACACCACGAGAACCTATCTTTGGTGGCCAGTTTGAAGAGCTGGTATTTTGAGCACAATTTAACAGGCGCTGGTGGGCAGCTCCTCATTTCTCATAATCAGACACTTTTGAAAGAACAGCAATTTCACAATTTATGTTCTTGCAAATTATTTGTGCTGTGTTCTAGAAAGAGAGAGAGATTAAGGTGCTAGAATTGTATTCGGTTAAATACATTCCTCCTCTCAAAGCAAAGTAACCAAAATATAATCAAAAAACTACAGGTTTATAACAGTAATAGGCATCAATACCAAGTTAAAGGCCTGTTTTAAATATTCTTTAGGACTGGCTGAACTTCAGAAGATAATCTACAATTTCTGTGAAGTTTTCTTTGGACCATTTAACAATTGATCAGATTTTCTTCTTACACCATTTAATCACCAAATTCACAACAAAGTAAATAAGACAGCTACTCACGTTGTTCTTATATTTTTTTTATCACCCATTGGTCTGCTTGATTGACATTTACTGTTGAAAGAGCTACCAGTTATCACATTCAACCCTCTTCAGGCCTCCATCAGAAGGTCCTCATGAGTGGAATCTTTGATGCATGTTGATTACGATCCTATAGGCGAAGTGACTGATAAATTCATTGCCATTGTACAAGCCAGGCAGGGATGCCTTATTCTTGCACTACCAGTTATCAGTGTTACTGAATGATATGCTTGTGCATGAAGTTGTTACACCAGTTATAACCCCTTCATATGGGAATGTCAAATCTATAGCTCTATTCTCTTATCAAGAACCTTAAGGAGCCTAGTAGAAAGGAAAGACACTAACTGATCAGGAAATAGTATCAAACTGAATCAAACAAAAACGAAAGTGATAATTTGGGGAGTAGAGTCCTGGAGAGGGAGAATGTATGTATACAATGATCATGACGTCTGGAAATTAGTCTGACTTGCATTTTCAATAGAATTGGCTCCAGAAAGTGTACCCCAGAACTATTTTGGACAAATGAGGATCATAGCCTTTGACCTACCCAAACTACTGTTACATGACTTATCTTTATAACATGTTTCTGGCACATTTTTTATTGAAAACATTTACACATTCAGTCTTAATATATTAAAGCATATTTAACCTCCAGCCACTGTACATTATTAAGTGCACATCCCCGGATCGTTCTCATATATATAAAGGAAGGCTAGATTCTATTGTTTTATGTTGTGTTTGTTCACAATTGTGAAAATGAGGAGCCAATGCCTTTTGAGGGCCCCACTGGGGCAGGAAGCACCTTGGCCACAATTTCATTTAGCTCATGTTTTTGTCAAGAGCAATTTCAGCATCACAAATGCTCACTCCTAACAACTCAACTAGAACACAACTCACTTTCTATAGAAGGTGACTCAGCATTGTCCAATTTTGTAAGACAATTTAGCAGAGCCACTTCTGCAAGTAGAAGATCCTTTTATTCAAACTCAATCTGCTGGAATAGTGTCGGATGGCAGAATCCCACAGCGCACTTCCAGCACTTCTCTTCGAAACAATCAAAATTCTGGAACACTTATGGAGTTCACACCACAGCTTCATGCCGACCTGTAGGTTTGTTTTTCCCCTCACAAGCTCTTTTGAATAGGGCCATTGCTAGTACCCCATATGCCTTATGGAAGTGTTTCAAGGCATGCATAGCCCTAACTGCCAACTACTAGGAATATTTCCAGCGTTGGTTCGCATTGAGGTTTGGAAAAAAATGAATACTCCAGTATTTGTAAGAATGCCCAACTTCTTCTTCCACCACACGAGCATCATTATTTTTCTTGTGATATGTTATAACTTGGGTGTCCTATCGAGTATAGTTAGCACTTGAATCAATTGACACCACTCTACTACTGCATGCATCATTGTAGGGAGAAAATTAAGGGGAGAGTATGAGTTTGGCGGTGTAGGAGGGGCTGCACGCATCCGCAGGTCATTATGAAACAGGTGGCCCTGTAGGGCCCCCTGAGTTTCCTCACAGCCACAGGTTTCATGGCAGTCTCACCGCCATGAAATCTGTGGCGGTGAGGAAACTTGTAATAAGCTTGGCAGCATATCATGGACCTCAGACCGCTGCACCACTGCCAGGGATCAAGGATCCCTGGCAGTTGCTCTGTCCTATGGTGGTCCTACAGCTGTAGTTGTAATATGGGGGCTGGACCACTTGGGCGGTGCTCCGTGACCGCCTTCACACCTCTACATTGAGTTTGGCAGTCCCATGGATAGCCAAACTCAAAATTAGGCACTAATTTATTTAAGTGTTTCATCACTTTTGATCTTTTGGAAGTGGAAAAAATAAATAACCTCTTCCCAATTTCAGTTCATTCTTTCATCTCAGTGCTGTAGCTGATAACATGTAGGTAGCTCTACTCATCTGCCTGTGTGTACCTATTTTTCATTATACGTTCAGAAACGTAGTTTGCTTGCACTGATTTGCATATTTTGAGACAATTATTGACATAGCAGTCACTCCTAATGAATGATTACTTATGTTTCAAGAAGGCCAGACAAAAAGGCTCTTACTGTGTTACCCATCGATTTGCCGAAAGCAGGTTCAGTACTGCATGTTGAGCACTGCGTCATGATGCTCTGCACAGCAAGCACTCCCCTGGATTAAGGTATCTTTAAGCATGTTCGCCTATTATGTCACGTTCTTGCTGACAACTCTTAGCCCTGGTGGACGTTCGTTCACCCTCTGCAAGCTGTGTAGTTACAGACTGAGGGCCAGATGTACGTCCATGGAAATAGCGCCTCGCAAATTGTGAGTTTTTTGCTACTCGCAGTTTTGGAGGCGCTATTTCCAATGTACGACAGTGAATTTCACACTGTTAGTGATTCCCAATGGGGTCGCAAATTGAGAGGCTCATGAATAATAATGAGCCTCTCGCAATTTGCGACCACATTGCAAGGCGCCACCCCCCTTCGGGGAATGGCGTCGTTAGTGGCAGCCAAAGGGCCGACCCAGAGTAGGTTCACTTCCGAGTCAGCCGACCCGGAAGTGGATATTGTGCAAGGACCAATGGGAACGGGGGGCGGCGGAACGCCCCGGAAGTAGTCGTAGGGCGCGAGGCATAAAAGCCCGCGACCACCTTAGAGGCCCCCTCTTTTGTCCGCTGACCGCCCAGGAGTCGGACGTCGCCTAGAGAAGACATCGCGGGACCATCGCGTGGGAGTGAACAGCGAGGGTCAATCCGACTCGTGATCTAGGTTAGCGGGCCGTGCAGTGTGTTGTATGGTTGAGTTTAAACGTTATGCATGCATATCTCGAGATTCAAATGATTTGTTGGGGGAGCGAACGGGTCGCAGGCATCGTGAGTCACGCGCACGCGGGAAGTAGCTGAACGTGTGTGTGGCAGTCGCGGTGTGATTGGGACCCCTACGGAATTGCATTATTTCCGAGATGGAATGGGGCTCTGGGATCGGGGTCCAGCGCGGTAATTTTAAATGCTTTTGAGGTCGCCTTTTTGTCTTCATACCCAGGGGGGGCGAGCGCAGGCGCATTCAGCACAACCTGATTCCCCGGGAACAAGCTCAAGCCGCGGCACGGCTTGCCTAAATGCATGTAATATCAGTTAAAGGTGTTAACGTTTGTTTTCTTTAAGTGCAGGATGCCGCCAAAGAGGGCACCGAAGGGCAAAGAACCCTCAGCCAAAAATGATGAGTACCTCGCTTTTACGGAGCTGCTGGAGTTCACAAGAGAAAAAGGCGTGGATTGGGTACTAAAGAACATGAGAGAAGGGGCTAGAGCAGATGCGAATTCTCAGGAAGAAAGGGGGAGAGGCAAGAGAGCGAAGCGTACCCCAGAAAGACTTAAAGGTGAGACAAAAGACAAGCGGTCTAGGCCGGCAGACCCCCAACCAGCATCACCAGGTGAGGAGGAGGTGCTAGAGACAATTGACTTGAATCCAGGCGCAGATAAAGACAAAGACGATATTGAGGGGCAGCACGTGGTTGCTAAGCCCACACAAATAGGAGGGCTCCCCGTCACTCCTGTGGGGGGGCCCTGTTCGCAGGGTATGTTACCGCCAGTTGTGGCGCAACCAGGTAGCGGAGTGTCGCAAGTGTGGGTGCAACCTGGAGGGGTCGCACAGTTACCAGGGATGCAATTATATGGGTCGCATGGGCAAGCAATAGGTAACGGTCCCATAAGCTCGATGCTCCCTGCCATGTCCTACCCGACAAACGGGGCCCCCTTAATGATGAATGCTTACTCGAATTTAGGGTGTCCACCACAGGGCCAAATGGCTAGCACCGTTGTTGATGTGACTGGGTCTCCTAATAGCCAGATACAAGGGGTGGCTGGGGGGCAACCGACAGGTCACCCACTGTTAGCATTCAGCCCGTTAATGTTTGGTTCATCCTCGATGACCCTATCGCCATCAACAGGGATCACCTGGCACGTTCCAGCAGATATGAAAGAAAAGATACTCAGAGGTGAATATGTGGAGGTGTTTGACCTCCTTAATGCAGGGGTAGCGGCAGGAAAACCCAAAAGTGGGAAAGAGGGTGAATATAATCAAAAGAAGTCGTGGGTGGAGTGGTCCATGAAAAATTGGATCACGGGATTTGCTATTTATGCCGCAGTTATATTGGAAAAGTATCCTGTGCTGGGCCCTCAAATGATGAGCTATATATCCCTGATACATGGTGCGGCAGCTGAGTTTCCAGGCCAGGGGTGGTTAAAGTATGATAAAATGTTTAGACAGATGAAAGCAGTCCACCCAGGTATATCATGGGACCAGCGGGAGATCAATCTATGGCACACAGTGTTTTATTCCTCCCCCTCAACGTCTAACACTGCTCCCCCTGCTCAGAGTCAGTCCTTTCGGAGTGACAAAGGAGTCGGCGAGAAAAAACAGGCCTGCTGGTAGTTTAACAAAAATGAGTGTACCAGGGGGGTCTCGTGCAGGTTCAAACACTGCTGTTCGTATTGCGGTGGAACCTCCCATCCAGAAATCAGATGTTTCAAGAAAACCGGAAATCCCAAAGAACAGTCCAGCCATACCACCCCAAAGGGAAAGCCACCTAAAACTTCCGACAAGGCTACCAACCCCCATTAAACGGCATGTCCTGACACACCTCCTCAGTAAGTATGACAACCTTGAGGAGGCTCAATTCCTGCTTCCTGGTTTTACGTTTGGCTTCCGTATCCCGTCTTCAGCCCCCCCTTCTAATGTCCCGCCCCGCAATCAAAGCTCAGTGCTGCGAAATATGGAGGCAGTGCGAGACAAGATCATGAAGGAAGTATCCTTGGGACGGGTCGGGGGCCCTTTCAAAGATCCACCTACCCCTAACCTGGTTTGCTCGCCGTTGGGATTAGTTCCAAAAAAAGAGGAAGGTAAATTCCGCCTGATTCATAATCTATCAAGCCCCCCAGGGTTATCTGTCAATGATAAGCTAGACCCAGACCTGTGCACGGTGCGGTATACCACGTTCGACACGGCCATTGAAAAATTGCAGGCACTGGGGGAAGGAGCATTAATGGCTAAAGCTGATATTGAGTCGGCTTTTAGGTTACTTCCTGTTCACCCAGAAGATACCAGGTTGTTGGGTTTCACTTTTGATGGTAACTACTTCGTAGACTTGTGCATGCCTATGGGATGTTCTATTGCCTGTGCAGTTTTCGAGACGTTTGCGAGGTTCTTGGAATGGGCAGTGGAGCAGTTCCTGACCTCAGACAAATCACATGCAGTAGTGCACTACTTGGATGATTTTTTATACATGGGCCCTGAGTGTTCCCTGTCATGCAGGAAGGCCCTACTGGGCTTCCAACACTTGGCTGGGGCGCTGGGGGTGCCATTGGCGGCGGAAAAAACGGAAGGCCCGACTACATGTTTGACCTTTTTGGGCATTGAAATCGATACTACAACAGGTGTGTGCAGGTTGCCAAAGACTAAAGTAGATGCCTTCAAGGCCGCAATTGATAGCTGCCTAGGAGCAAGGAAGGTAACCTTACACCAGTTACAAGTTCTCTTGGGTCAACTGAACTTTGCCCTGCGGGTCATACCAATGGGCAGGGCTTTCTCCAGGAGTATAGCAAGGGCAATGTCCGGGCTGCGGGCAAAACACCACAGAGTGAGGTTATCAGCCGAGGTGAGAGAGGACTTACTGATTTGGAAATGTTTTTTGCAGGAATTCAATGGCACGGTGTTGTGGCGGTCAGCCAGCACCTCAAACGCTGACCTTGAGCTATTCACCGATGCTGCAGGGAGTATTGGCTTCGGGGCGATTCTGGGCCCTAAATGGTGCATGCAGCACTGGCCAGACGAATGGATAGAACGAGGTCTGACCCATAACATTTCCTTTCTAGAGTTGTTCCCCATAGTGGTAGCTTTGCACTTGTGGGGGGATATGCTTGCAAACAGGCGTATTGTATTCTGGTCGGACAGCATGTCAGTAGTCATGGTGATTAATAACCAGAGAGCAACCTACACTTGGGTGCTCAGGCTGTTGAAAGAGTTAGTATTGCAGTGCCTGAGCCACAATGTCCATTTCACTGCTAGACATGTTCCAGGTGTGGAGAACAAAGCGGCTGATGCATTGTCTCGTTTTAAGTTGACAGAATTCCGGGCGCATTGGCCGCAAGCAGAGACGACAATGACAGCCTTCCCAGCGGAGCTATGGAAGTTTGGTGCCCCACGGCTGCCGAGTTGATATCAGCATGCTTGGCCCCCAAGACTAAGAGTATGTATCAAAAGTCTTGGGATTGTTATACGGCATACTTAAGGGGAGCGGGCCTAGTGGACGCCTTTGTGCCTCAGAGCGTGTTAGGTTTCATAGTACAACAAAAAGAGAAGGGGAAATCAGTGGCATTTATGAAAAGGCAGTTGTCGGCATTGGCATTCTATGCAGAGTTACAGGGAGTTTCGGACCCGACAAAAGATCGGAGGGTAAGAAGAGCAATGAGAGGTTGGGAGCGCTTGACACCTGGGGAAAAGATTCCAGAAGACCTATAGACGTAGGGAAGTTGGTTAAAATCTTGGAGGCACTGCCGTTCGTTTGTTTTTCCCCATATGAGACCCAATTATTCCGGGTGGCCTATGCCTTAGCCTTTTGTGGAGCATTGCGGATCTCTGAATTACTCCCAGCGTCTAAGACAGATAGGGAGGGGGGCCTAAGGTGTTCGGACATAATTGAGTCGGAAGATGTCCTGAGACTTAGAGTTCGTAGATCGAAGACGGACCCTTTAGGTAAAGGGGCTTGGTTACAATTGGGTAGAGTAGAGGGGGAGCCCTTCTGTCCAGTTAACCTACTGAGGGGATTCATCCAAGTCAGGCCTCAAGGAGCGGATGATAGATTGTTAGTTCACGAGAATGGTCTACCCCTTACCAGGTTCCAGTTCACACGGGTAGTAAAAATTACCCTGGCAAAGATCGGAGTTGATCCTACCGACTTTACATCCCATTCATTCCGAATTGGTGCAGCGACAACAGCTGCTGGCCTAGGCCTGCCCGAACAGGCAATTAAGAGATTGGGTCGCTGGAAATCAGCATGTTATGAACGTTATGTCCGCCCGCAATTAGTTTAACAAGTCTGTATCATTAATTTTCCGTCCCCTTCTGCCTGGAATCATTCTCACCGTATCTCTTAATGTTTACTATAGGTACCTCCCCTAAGAGAATCCAAATATGTTGGTGTGGCCACTCCTTCATTCGCAGGGCGGGGGCGCACTTCGAAAAGACGCTCAAAAACAGGGTGAACATGATGCAAGGTTGTGATCATCATTGGGTGGGCATAGGCGGGCAGCGCCTAGCGGACGTCCCGAGGGATGTTAAGGCGGCCTTGGCCAGAGGCATGCCTTATCCGGATGTATTTGTGTTGCACTGCGGAGGCAACGATATGATTCCGGCCGGAAGGAGAGGAGTGAAGGAGTCCCTGTTCTCTACTCTAGCAGCGGTCAAAAGCTTTTTTTCGGAAGCCATAGTAATATGGTCAGAAGTCATCCCGAGGCTCGTTTGGTCGCGGGCGCACCTATGAAAGCAGGGAACAAATCGATTAAAAGGTTGAACCAGTCGGTGGCAGAAATCCTCCAAAAATCCAGTATTAGAACTGTTCGTCACAAGTTGATACAAACGACCAGGCCGGATTTATACGCGGAGGATGGAGTGCACCTGTCTGAGGCGGGCACTGAGATATTTATAGAAACTGTCCTAGGGGCCATCTCCGAAGCTCTCGAGCGCGGGGGGGAGGTTGAGTCCACCAGTAAGCGCCTCGCCCTGTGGCGGGGTTCCGGACAAGAATACCATGGGAACTTCTTGTCTAGTGACAGTTTTTACCTCTGAACAGGTTTTCTAAATCATTCTGGACTCTGGGCTGGCGGGAGAGTTGGGGCTGAACTGCTGGTGGCCTTGGCTCTTCAGCCCTACCCCGGAGGCCGCTGGTTGCCCAAGTGGGGGCACATTATTCACCTGCGGCTCTGTTGACCGGAAGGGGGTTAACGTAAAGAGAGCAGGCGATCTGGGTTGTGGCCTGCTGGCGCAACCCTGAAGTCAAATCAAAGGCCCATTGGAGAATGGGCGGTAAATGAGTGTATATTGTCTATAAGTGCAAATTTATTCTTAAATACTGTGATGGAATATTTTACTAATAAATAAAGAAATGGGGGGTCAATGAAGTAATTGACCTGTGAACTTAATTTTTAATAAACAAGCACACTGCAGAAAATCAAGCAAGACTCCCGAGTTTGATGTTGAAGGGGGGCCTCTCGTAAAGCATGCAGTGGGGAGGGGGGAGAATGCACTTTGTATGCCATCTATGCAAGGTGCCACCCCCCTTCGGGGAATGGCGTCGTTAGTGGCAGCCAAAGGGCCGACCCAGAGTAGGTTCACTTCCGAGTCAGCCGACCCGGAAGTGGATATTGTGCAAGGACCAATGGGAACGGGGGGCGGCGGAACGCCCCGGAAGTAGTCGTAGGGCGCGAGGCATAAAAGCCCGCGACCACCTTAGAGGCCCCCTCTTTTGTCCGCTGACCGCCCAGGAGTCGGACGTCGCCTAGAGAAGACACCCACCCACCCATCCCTATAATAAGGACTTCAGGTAGGGCAGTAGCTGGGTTCCGGACAAGAATACCACAGGAACTTCTTGTCTAGTGACAGTTTTTACCTCTGAACAGGTTTTCTAAATCATTCTGGACTCTGGGCTGGCGGGAGAGTTGGGGCTGACCTGCTGGTGGCCTTGGCTCTTCAGCCCTACCCCGGAGGCCGCTGGTTGCCCAAGTGGGGGCACATTATTCACCTGCGGCTCTGTTGACCGGAAGGGGGTTAACGTAAAGAGAGCAGGCGATCTGGGTTGTGGCCTGCTGGCGCAACCCTGAAGTCAAATCAAAGGCCCATTGGAGAATGGGCGGTAAATGAGTGTATATTGTATATAAGTGCAAATTTATTCCTAAATACTGTGATGGAATATTTTACTAATAAATAAAGAAATGGGGGGTCAATGAAGTAATTGACCTGTGAACTTAATTTTTAATAAACAAGCACACTGCAGAAAATCAAGCAAGACTCCCGAGTTTGATGTTGAAGGGGGGACTCTCGTAAAGCATGCAGTGGGGGGGGGGGAGAATGCACTTTGTATGCCATCTATGGGAATGGCAGGCCCTCCCAGGTATGGTGGCCTGCTGGGCTCAGCAGACCACCATGTCTGGGACTACTTTTAAATGAAGCCATTTTTTTTAATGCAGCCCGTTTTCCTTAAAGGGAAACGGGAGGCTTTTAAAAAAAAAAAATACGATTTCTTTTCATTTTTTAAGGGCAGGCAGCGGTCCACTGCCTGACCTTAACAAATATTTTCTCCTGAATTTCCAAACGGGAAGGGGTCCCTTCCTTTTTGTGAGTGCATTACCACCCTCTTGAAGAAGGTGGTAATTTGTGAGTATTTTGCGCCCGCAATTGCGGACGCAAAACATTCTTACATAGGGTTGCGCCCGCTATTAGGAAGGGAACGCCCCTTCCTAATAGTGCGTCCCAAAACCCTATTTTGCGAGTCGCAAAAAATTGTGACTCGCAAAATAGGGTTTGTACATTCCCCATGCTGTTTTTGTATGCGCAAACGTGTTTGCACACCTGTTTGCGCATGCTAAAATGGTCATACATTTGGCCCATTGTGCATTATAAATGCAATGTAATGTATTGTGTTCTTCAGTCGTTAATATGTGCATAACATTTGCTTTTCAGTGCTTCCCTCTAATTTTGTTATGTATGTGCAGGGTAGTGCCTCTGCCCTCTGTGAATGGCTCGGGACCCATCACTGCCACCATGGCTGCCTACATGTATAATGCCTTTACTGATCCGTACACAGAGGGCGAGGAACTGACGGTGGGAACCCCGCTCTACATTGGCATCTCCACTACATTCTCGGATGGAGACATGTTTACCTTGAGAGCAGACAAGTGCGTTGCCGGCCCCAGCAGCAGCCCCTCTGAACTCGTCGTGCTATTAATATCAAACGGGTAAGTGGCCATTACGTAAAAGCAAATAGTTGGCAGTTGCTAAAGTAAAAGTAATACTAACGAAGCAAATATGCAAAAATAGTAGAAATAAAATATTCTCCGCTGTCATGAAAGTCAAATCTGAACAGCAGATAAGTGTGAAGTGTATCCTTTAAGGATCTGCAATTCCTTTATTTAAGGAAGAGAGGCCACTTAAGTTGGTAACAAATACCCAGTGATAGTGAATGAATGAATGAATGAATGAATGAATGAATGAGTTATTGAGATCATTTATCTAGAGCCCACCTTTCACTTTAAAAGCAAGCACCAAGAACTGACGACAATCTATTGGTAGTCAGAGAAAAAGTGAGAACAGAGTCGGGTTTTAAGTGGAAATGCACCTACACCTGGCTGACTGCAGTGAGCTCAGCTATCTCTAAAACATGCCCACCAGGAAACGGCTCCTGGAGGTCCCAGGGATCCTTGCGCCTCCCAGCACCTGTCCCCGTTCGCAGATGACACAATATGGCACACACATCCCCTGACACATGCATCAGTAGAGCTGATCCGGATTAAGTCGAATCTCACCTTCTTGGTAGTGTAGCAAATATTGTGCAATATTGTGGCAAGGCTGAATCTGTGGAGCACAGTCTCAATCAGTGGTTGAGTCTCACCCTTTGTAGGACTGTTTCACTTGATGTCCTTGGCTCTGCATTTCATCCATCGCTTAGGGAGGGCCACACACGCCCCCTCACCCGGCACGGCAGCTAGACTGCACGGGTGACTGTGACAATACAAGCAGTCTTTCAAATCTGACTCGCGCTCTCTTCTCTCCGCAGCTGTGCAGTGACGGATGCAGTGGACGTACAGATTATCCACAACGGCGATTCCCTGGAAGTTTTGTTTCGGATAGTGACCTTTGCCTTTCAAGGCCAGTCTGCAGTGTTCATGAGCTGTGATGTATCCCTGTGCAAGAAGACAACACCAAACACCTGCGGGGTAAGTGACAAGGGTTGATGCAGAAAAGGAATTTAATTAACTTCCCATACCATCACTTATGTAAAGGAATTAGGAGGGGCTGCTTCATGTGGATTTGCTCAGTGCTGACACAAAGCAGAAGTGTGCTCCTCTTTTAAGACTGTGTATACTTTGTTGTAGCTCTTTTCTTAGAGCAAATTCAGGGCCCCATAACCGCTCTGCGATGAATCAGAATCCACAACCGAGGCGAGTCATCAAATCAATACATTTAGATAAAGTGAAGCACATCAGACTCCACAAAGAAGTCAGAGATTCATAAGGTTTCAAATCATAAAGGTTTATTAAACGTTAAACGTTTACCGATTCAAAATCACCATTATTATTATTATTATTAATCGGGTTT
This sequence comes from Lissotriton vulgaris, assembly GCF_964263255.1. NCBI lineage: Eukaryota > Metazoa > Chordata > Amphibia > Caudata > Salamandridae > Lissotriton > Lissotriton vulgaris. Next base: position 945,938 of record NW_028248859.1, on the reverse strand, counting down.
TGTAGAGCGCAAACAACCCGGAGGCCTCGTAGCGCTAAGTACCGTCATACTAAAAGGGAAGAGATTAAATGAACAGATAAGTTTTCAGATCCTTCCGAAATTTTAAAAGGCTAGGTTCACTGCGAAGGGAGGTGGGCAGAGAGTTCCATTCTTTCGCGGCATTCCAGGAGAAGGAGCGTCCGCCCCATCTGGTCCGTCTGATTTTGCTGACAGTAGCCAGAAAGGCAGTGCTGGATCTTAGGGATCTGTGAGGAAGATAGGGTTTTGCCACGGAACAGATCATAGTGGGGGCATTCTTCCACATAGCTTTGTGCATAAAACAAAGAGATTTAAACAGCACTCTGGCCTTAACAGGGAGCCAGTGCAGTTTCCTCAGGGCAGTGGTGGCTGACTCTCGTTTGTTGAGGCCCAACAGGAGGCGGGCTGCAGCGTTCTGGGTCACCTGTAGCTTTTTGATTGTAAATGCGGGGGCACCTAGATATAACGAGTTCCCGTAGTCTAGACGGGACAGAATAATGGCTTGAACCATTATTCTGCGGGCTTCAAAAGGGAGAAGAGGCAGCACTTTTCTCAGCATACGCATTAGCCCAAAGCATGTGGCAGAGAGAGTGGTAGCTTGCTGCATAAAGCTGAGGTTGGAGTCCAGCCAAATGCCTAAGCTCTTTATGTCCTCAAAACAACACAGGGTCGTGGCTCACAAAACCAGTAAGGCTGAGCCTAATCAAATGAAGGAAACAACACAATTGCCAGTACTGGACAGTATTATGAGTATTTGCACTGACCTGAACGTCAACAAAACATAAAGGTCCATAAGCTTAATTATGTCACTAGTTTATTCGTCACTTTAGTCACTAGTGGAGTAATTTTTCTCAATACTTCTGTTTTTTTTTTTTTTAAACTTGCATATGTACAGATATAATACATTTAAACACAATGAATACAAAATACAATATATAACTATACATATTTACATCACATCCAACTCTCAAACACATACACCCACAGTCATACAAAACAAAGAAAAATGCACTTGAAACCTAAATGTCAATATTAAATTCTCAAAACATGTCACTGATATCAATTTTATCAAAACCTATTATTTTTGCGAATAACAAAGAGTTCTTTTTTTCGAAGAAATCAGAAGTTCATGCCACTAGAAGTCGGTATTTTCAATTGACATAAAGGAAAATAAACATGGTCGACGCGTTTCGAACCCCCCACTGCGGGGTTCTCTTCAGGACCAATGCGTTCTGGAAAGAATGAACGAAAAAATGATCAGGACTGAATTGTGGTAGTCATTTACTAAAACCTCAGAGCCACCGCCTGGCAAAACCACCATCCTACCTTAGTCACTTATGTAGTACTCCAGGTCCGCATGAATCAAGGGATAGAGTGCTCTGAATAAAGAAAGACAACACCAACGTCTAAAACATCAAGTCTAACGAGTACCATAGGTTTTAAGGAAATGCGGGTGGCGAGTGGAGGCTTACCTAGGTTGCTGGGGCACAGCTGTAGCCTAGGGAGAAGGGGACAATGGTGCCTTAAGTAAGGGCATCTGAATATGAGGAGAACCAAAGCATGGCGTCTTTGCGTGTCAGGTTCTTACCTCAACCGTGGGTATTTCTTGCTTTATCTTGCCTCCTGTGTCACCATGTGGATCCGGAATTGGGATAATGTGCCGTTCGGTCACTGGGGAGATAAAACACCGCGGTTAGTAGGGCCGGCGTGGTTATATTCCTTCGTAAGGCTGGGCTCGGAGTTGGAAGGTACCTTCTCGCTGTGAACTCCGCGTCTCAAACAGTCTCGTAATCTAAGAGTCAGTTCCGGGTACAGATAAGCTTGTGTATCATTGGCGGACGCCAGGGTCACGTGGGGCGGCTTCCGTCTAGGCTTCTCATAATTTTAAAGCGATAGTCGCCTGCCTCTGTCAATGGCGGGATAGAAAACGTATGACAGGCGTCCAAAGTGTGACGCAGGGTGGCAATCAAGGGGAATCCCCCAGGTCTCTATCGGAAATGCCTGGCGGCCACCTGCCAGCAGCACTCTAAATGTAAATAGCCGAAAAAAATTACTTCATGTTCGACACGGACTTCTATTTCCAGACAAAGGGGGTAGCCATGGGTTGCCCCTTTGCTCCGGAATTAGCAGTATTATTCATGGGTCTGTATGAAAACAAATTCATCTATAACAATAATCCATACAGTGAGTACATCACAAACTACATGCGTTATATAGACGATGTTTTCTTGATCTGGTCCGGAACACAACTTAAACTTGAGGAGTTTATGACCTGGTTAAACCAAAGGACGGAGGATATCAAATTTAGTTTTGAGTTCTCTAATGAAACCATTACTTTTTTGGATGTGAGAGTTTACGCTTCTGAAGGAATGCTGGGTACTACATTGTACCGCAAATCCACAGATCGGAACAGGGGGTTACACTATACAAGCCACCACCCAAGAAGTTTAAAGCAAAATCTACCATTTGGACAGTTTCTCCGTATTCGGAGAAACTGTTCCAACAAAGAGGAATACTTCCTACACGCCAACGAACTTTCACAGCGTCTCATGGTCCGTGGATATCCAAGTAAACTTCTAAAAAATACCCTAAAAAGAGTCTGGTGGATCCCTCGGGAAACCTTACTCCAAAAGAAAACACGCACTGAACAGAAACGCACCGTATGCGTAATAACATTCAGCTCCAAGGCCAGTCAACTGCAGAAGCTGGTGAAACAAAACTGGCATTTAGTCAAAGACTTGCATAATGACTTTAAAGACCCACCACTATTCGCTTTTAAAAAAGAGAAAAGTGTGGCACAACACATTGTCAGGGCAGCATTACCTCCTGTTCCCAAAACAACAATAAGAGGAATGCTTGGACTACCTCCGGTAGTTGGCCACCATAAATGTGGCAATTGCTCATGCTGTGGTCAAACGAACGAAGGCACTGTGTTTTCCTTCAATGGCATCCATTGGAAACACGAAGTGTTTACGAACTGTTTAACAAAAAACGTGGTATATGGGATCATATGCCCGTGCCCTAAACTGTACATAGGGAAGACTACGCAGGAGGCCAGACACAGAGTGACGCAACACAAGTCAAGAATACGCAATGAAACACCTAACGCCCCATTGGTACTCCACTGGATTACAAACAAGCATAAGGAAGAGGACCTAAGGTGGACAATCATTTCGAAAGTTCAAAAAGACCCTCGGGGAGGAGACATAGAAGGCACACTTAATCAACGCGAGGCGTTACTCATCATGAAATACAACACGGCAACCACAGGACTAAATGAAATGTCGGAAATTTACAAGATCAACCAGTAAGGCTACTTCCAACATTTTTCGGCTATTTACATTTAGAGTGCTGCTGGCAGGTGGCCGCCAGGCATTTCCGATAGAGACCTGGGGGATTCCCCTTGATTGCCACCCTGCGTCACACTTTGGACGCCTGTCATACGTTTTCTATCCCGCCATTGACAGAGGCAGGCGACTATCGCTTTAAAATTATGAGAAGCCTAGACGGAAGCCGCCCCACGTGACCCTGGCGTCCGCCAATGATACACAAGCTTATCTGTACCCGGAACTGACTCTTAGATTACGAGACTGTTTGAGACGCGGAGTTCACAGCGAGAAGGTACCTTCCAACTCCGAGCCCAGCCTTACGAAGGAATATAACCACGCCGGCCCTACTAACCGCGGTGTTTTATCTCCCCAGTGACCGAACGGCACATTATCCCAATTCCGGATCCACATGGTGACACAGGAGGCAAGATAAAGCAAGAAATACCCACGGTTGAGGTAAGAACCTGACACGCAAAGACGCCATGCTTTGGTTCTCCTCATATTCAGATGCCCTTACTTAAGGCACCATTGTCCCCTTCTCCCTAGGCTACAGCTGTGCCCCAGCAACCTAGGTAAGCCTCCACTCGCCACCCGCATTTCCTTAAAACCTATGGTACTCGTTAGACTTGATGTTTTAGACGTTGGTGTTGTCTTTCTTTATTCAGAGCACTCTATCCCTTGATTCATGCGGACCTGGAGTACTACATAAGTGACTAAGGTAGGATGGTGGTTTTGCCAGGCGGTGGCTCTGAGGTTTTAGTAAATGACTACCACAATTCAGTCCTGATCATTTTTTCGTTCATTCTTTCCAGAACGCATTGGTCCTGAAGAGAACCCCGCAGTGGGGGGTTCGAAACGCGTCGACCATGTTTATTTTCCTTTATGTCAATTGAAAATACCGACTTCTAGTGGCATGAACTTCTGATTTCTTCGAAAAAAAGAACTCTTTGTTATTCGCAAAAATAATAGGTTTTGATAAAATTGATATCAGTGACATGTTTTGAGAATTTAATATTGACATTTAGGTTTCAAGTGCATTTTTCTTTGTTTTGTATGACTGTGGGTGTATGTGTTTGAGAGTTGGATGTGATGTAAATATGTATAGTTATATATTGTATTTTGTATTCATTGTGTTTAAATGTATTATATCTGTACATATGCAAGTTTAAAAAAAAAAAAAAAAAACAGAAGTATTGAGAAAAATTACTCCACTAGTGACTAAAGTGACGAATAAACTAGTGACATAATTAAGCTTATGGACCTTTATGTTTTGTTGACGTTCAGGTCAGTGCAAATACTCATAATACTGTCCAGTACTGGCAATTGTGTTGTTTCCTTCATAAGCTCTTTATGTGGCACTTTGGTTGGGGTATGGGACCCATGCACGGTGGCCAATCTGACAGAGGGCTGGGAATGGTTGAATTGCCCAACACCATGAGCTCAGTTTTCTCGCCATTTAATTTTAAATGCGAGGTGGCCATCCACTGAGCCACCGCTACCAAACAGTTACTTAAGTTGGACGGGGAAGAGTCTGCCTGATTCATAGATACGACTAATTGCGTATCATCGGCGTAGGTTATTATATCAAGGCCGAAAGAGTGCACTATGTCGGCTAACGGCTGCATGTAAATATTAAAAAGAGTAGGGCTCAATGAAGAGCCCTGAGGTACACCTTGATCCAAGGGCCAGACTTTTGAGTAAGTGGTACCCTCAACTACCCTGAAAGATCGATTCTCCAGGAATGACTGGAGCCAGTGCATGGCCTTCCCAGAAATTCCCATCTGATTGAGGCGGTGAAGAAGAATGCTGGTGTTAACGGTATCGAAAGCGGCACTGAGGTCAAGCAACATAATTGCTGTAGTGCCGCCTTGATCCATTTGCTTCCTGGCCAGCTCAGTTACCGCCAGGAGGGCCGCCTCAGTTCCCAATTTTGGGCGAAAACCCGCTTGGGAGTCGTGGAGAAGATGATGGTTCTCTAAGAATTGAGTAATAGATGAATTGACATGTTTTTCTAGGAGTTTGCTGATCCACAGAAGGAGGGAAATAGGCCGATAGTTGGCCATATTACCTGGATCCAGAGTGGGTTTCTTCAGCAAAGCCCTGACCTGTGCACATTTCCATGCGGTAGGTACTGAACCTGTGGAAATAGATGAGTTTAGTATATTGAGAATAACAGGTTTGACAGTGTTCTCAATTTTTACTAACTGATAGGGAGGGGCAGGGTCTGTAGGAGATCCTGATTTTATTTTCCTCATAATAGTCGCAAGTGAGTTCTCATCCAGCAGTGGAAACTCATCTAATTTTGGAGTCGTGACGTTAGGTGAGCTGGTTCCCATATCCTGAGATAGATTAGGTGAGCTAAAGGCAGAGGCAATTTTTTGTATTTTGCTGTAGAAGTACTCAGCTTGACTTTCACAGCGGGCCTGAGCTGTACTCGGATCAGCAAGAACCAGGGGGATATCAACCAGGAATTTTGCTATCTGAAAGATTTCTCTAGAAGAGTTGGAGGCAGTTAGAATTTTTTCCTCGAAGTATAAAGTTTTGGTTCGTCTGATTTCTAATTTATATTTTTTAATGGCTTCAAGGTGTGTGGTTTTGTCTATCTTACTACGAGAAATCCTCCAGTTTCTTTCAGATCTTCTGCATGCCCTTTTTAGTTCTTTAAGTTCAAGAGTGTACCAAGGTGATTCCTTGGACTTAGTTTTTTCTTTAAGGGCTTTGATAGGTGCGATAGAGTCCAAGGCTGTGCACAGCCATTTGATGTAGTTCTCATATTGCGCTGCAGGGTCTGTTGCCCTTTGGGGGGGGGCGGCCGAGAGTAAATTGGCCCATTGGTCTGAGGAGACTTTGGACCAGTCTCTTCCAAAAAGGGTAGTACGAGGAGAGGGCTGAAGTGGCGTAGCTGGAGTCCACTGAATAGGTATTAGACAGTGGTCTGTCCAGGTAAGAGGTAATGGGGTCCCTACTTCCAGTCTATTATCATTGCTGAAAACACCGTCAAGAAGATGGCCCTTTTCATGCGTAGGCACAAAGCCTTTCTGTATAATCTGGAGAGCTGCCATACTGTCCAGAAATGCCTTAGCCATGGAGTTGTTAGGATCATCTAAGTGAATATTTATATCTCCTAATACAGAGAAATTGGATCTACTAACCACAGAGTTAGCTATTTTTGACTGGAGTGATTCAATGAAATCCCCTATTTGATTGGGAGGGCGGTAGATAAGTACACCAGAGAATGAATCTGTGGGTGAAAGTTCAAGAGTGAATAGCATACTCTCACAGTTAGAAATACCGGCCGATGAGGTTCTACAGAGGTAATGATTTTTAACCACTTGGCTGCTAAGGCTTAGAAAGCTTTATAATGAGATTTCCATTTAAATGAATGGGCAGTGCATGACGAGTTACCCTTGTCATTAGCAGCCAAGTGGTTATGAAGGATGCCTAGGCCGCCTCCTCTACCTTCTGATCTGTCCAATCTCTGCAAGGTATATCCCATTTGCAGAATAGAGGTGATATCCATGTCAGAGGCGTCTTTTAACCAGGTCTCCGTCAGGAATATTGCATCTGGTTCATTTTCCTCCAGCAGGAGAGACATTTGTGTGGCATGTTTGGTCAATGACCGGCAATTTAAAAGAAACATTTTGTAGGTTTTGCTAGATGGGGACTTATCTTGATAGCTGGTCAGTGAAAATTTACAGTGTGAACAGACCCCGGATGGAGAGTCCGGGAGGATAGAGTGCTGACAGGTGTGAGTGATCGGAGGCATTAAGTTTTTTAGTGTGATAGAATCATACCTCATCGATCTGCCCCGCTCTGTACCGCCTCGCACAGGGGGTGTGGCCCCTGGTCCCGTCCCGTCGCGGACGGGCGCAGACGGGCTTGCCTTTGGCGCGCCAAAGGCGCGCCAAAGGCGCGCCCGCTGCGCCCGCCCGCTGCGCGGACGGGGGACTTTGATGTTTATATCCAGTGTAGGGGGCGTGAGGAGGGTGGGATCGCCGATCAACTAGACCGCGATCCTACCCCTACCCAAGATGGCGCCCAAAATGAATTCAGCGCCGAGCGCCCGAACTAGCGAGGCTTTCCAGCTGAGGAGGGGGTGTGAGGCCGCCCTGGGCAACGTAGTTCTTGCACCAAAGGTAGGGCCAACAGGATCTTTAAAATCGACCCAGTAAAATATTTACAATTTTTAAAAGTAAAGCTTTTGCATTCACTAAATCCTGTTCGCGTTTGCAAATCAAGAGGAGCAAGAGTGCTCAAGGGCCCCCGGCTTCCGCCTCAGGGGTGAAAAAGGAGTATGACAATACCTCGATCAAGTGAAGAGGGACTCCTTTTGTATCCTGGGAGGGCGGGATCGCCGATCAACTAGACCGCGATCCTACCCCTACCCAAGATGGCGCCCAAAATGAATTCAGCGCCGAGCGCCCGAACTAGCGAGGCTTTCCAGCTGAGGAGGGGGTGTGAGGCCGCCCTGGGCAACGTAGTTCTTGCACCAAAGGTAGGGCCAACAGGATCTTTAAAATCGACCCAGTAAAATATTTACAATTTTTAAAAGTAAAGCTTTTGCATTCACTAAATCCTGTTCGCGTTTGCAAATCAAGAGGAGCAAGAGTGCTCAAGGGCCCCCGGCTTCCGCCTCAGGGGTGAAAAAGGAGTATGACATGAATACATTTAATGAATATGAAGGTCAAAATCAATCAAAGTCATGTAGGAAAGAGAACAAACTGATATAAATTCGCCTCAAAGAAAAAGTTAGGTAAAGTTGGCTCTTCGATAAAACAGGAACCCTAATCTTACCTAGGCTGTCTGCAAGCATTCTAGGAAGGCTTCTGGGCTCTCTAATACATCGCAGTTGCTTAAATCTCACAATTCAAATATTTGATGCACCTATACATGGTTCCCACAAAACAAACCAATTAGGTTAAAGCAAACTGATATAAGACTAACTCGTTCGTTTCTCAGACTCCTACATAAGAATATTCTCTAAGTGACCGTCAAACTTACATTTATCTGCAAATTAACGAGATCCATTGCATCAGGCTGTACTCTGCAGGTGTACTGTAACAGCTCGTTAGAACTTTCTACATTTAACACAGAAGTAATACATTTCTCACGAGAAAGGGTAAAAGGACACATCGTGTCGGTTAATTGTATTTCAGCTTCTCCTAGAAATAAAGAAATGCACATAGTATCAAACAAGATGACGACCAGATGTCAGTCATGTTAAAAAAACAAGCCTACATAAGTCATGATCAATCTGTGTGATTAATTCTGAACGTTAATGTAATGCAAAACATTTAATACAAAAGTAACTTAATCACCTTCTCTTGTGAAACCGTGAGCTCTGGTTGACTCGTCCTGTTTCCAGGGTAATCTGCCTCCAGCTCATGCACTAACACAGATAATGTACGAAGTGCTCGCTTCAACCAAAGCAGTGTCTTAAAAGCAGGTCTCCCGTCTGCTCTGCGCCAGATCACCGTTTAATGATCTGTCCCCACGGCTCGCATCATGAAGAGGTCGCTGGCTCAGAGCTGATCTGAGAGACTGTTTTTATGCATTTGCACTCGCTAATGTGCATACAATGAATTCCTCCCAGTTAGTGCATGAGCTGCAGACAGTAGCTTATAAACAGAGAAAGTCAAGTACTGCTCACTGTGCAGAGCTCTGCAACTATCTCATCAAGAGGGCGCAGGCCTAGAGCGGTCATTTTTTTTATAACCGGTGTCTAAAGTTAATTTATATAATTCAAGATTTTTCCAAAACAATGCGTGAAGTGCAGGCAGCAAAAGCCAGAATCAGTGACCAGAGATTGTCTCTCTCTTTTTCCACCTCATGCTGTCTCAAGTTCATGCATTGACCATAGAATTTCAAAGTTATCTGTGAATGAACGTTGGACAAGTGAAACTCACAAGAGGCTCGTAGCTCTCCAGTCAGTGCAGCTCTTTGTGGCACGAACACACAGGAATTCTGAGTTAAGTGCAAGAGGGTTAGGTAGTGCACTTGAATCGAAAAAGGAAATAGCTGTGCCCTGCACCAGAGCACATGTTCATGATATGGTCACATGAGAAGAACTAAGTTAAGAGTTGGAAGGCACGAGTGTACACGCAGAAAGACAAGGATGAGAGATCTGAATTCAGGAATATAAGGTATGGATGCTGTGAGGTGCAGGCGTGAGAGCAGAGTGGTGAGGGCCTTGGGGAGGTTCAAATGTCCAAATTCCAGATGGTTCAGGCAAAGCTGGGAGTTGGGGGTAGGGGATTGAGTCCTAAAGCACAGCCATTGTTCCTTTTACATTGTCATAAGGAAACTCACTGGAAATAGCATACATGGACGCGGCAAGGGAAGGTAATTGCTTGATCGAAAAGAGGTAGTTAAAGGCATGCAGTACTGGACAAGAGTGTTCAGATCATCCAGACTGAGCTATTCACCTCAAAACAAAACAATATCTCTTTGCAGAGCTCAGTGCTGAACTCCTATAAGGTAATAAACAGTGCCGAAAAGAAGTGCAATGGATACTGTTAAGATATGAAGAAAGCTAGAATCCAACAAAATATTGAGGCACAATGTGATAATTTGATTTTCAAAGATCACACCATCTGGCCATAGTTATGAGTCATACAGAGTAGAATTCCCCATTATTGATTCCAAGTGGGTCGGTCTTTTTACATCCATGTCTCCTGGGTGTGGCGTAACCAACCCTGGATTTACCAGCCTTGATTAAGCACAGTAAAATCATTTGTGACCTCAATCCCCATTTGTTTTATGACAGCTGGGATTACATTGCATTCCCCTGCCAGAAAACATTTTTTCCTTCTCTACACCCTTCTAACCTCCCACCTCAACTGGGTATGTTTACTACCTGTCTAAAAGAGGGTGTTAACTGTATAAAGTACAACAAACTAATTTGGGAATTCAATATGATTCTCCAACTGGAAAAAGTAGTCCCATACAGTAATTCTCCTTTGGATGAGGTTTAGCTTGCATTTAACACAAGATAACAGTTGAAACGTGTGATTTACCCATTCCTCCCTTTACTGTACAACTCAAAATGAGGTGCTTAGTGATGGTGCAGGGATTTGAGGCCATGTGGCATATCATTTATGAACAATGTGTGGATGTGGCAAACATTGGGTTGCACCCCTATGTTTGCATTAAGGTATCCATGTATCTATGATTTGGGTATCTATTCATTAGCCCAAAAGGCACAGAGAGCATTTTAAAATTTAGTGAATATTTTCTGAAGTAGTGCCTGACTAGAATGAGGTGAAAAAAGAGCAAACTTTTTTTTTATATATATATGGATATCTTAATAAAATGTGTGTTGGCTGACAAATATTTTATATATGGCTATCTGCACTAATCAAAACAGAGGTCATGTGAATATATTGATGATTATGTGCAGTGTCATAGCAAGGGTGCCATGGCCCCAATGCAAGAAAGACAGTGGATTTGTTTTGCCAGTGGCTGAGTAGTAAAAGGCAGAAAAAGTTTGGGCGCAGTGGGCCCTCACACCTGTGGGCCCCTGTGCCCTTGGGCTCCTGAATCTATTACACCATTCTCCACAAAAATCACAAAATCACACATTCAACTGTATACTCTGAGGTAAGCAAAGCAAGTATTGCCCAGGTTTTGCATCTCATCCTGTCTCTAGTTCCACAGGAAATGGGATTGTCTTGTGCATGGCTTCTATGTGGACCATTGTCACATACACCAAGTATGGTGCATTCACCGTCTTGTAGTTTTACTTTTGGCATTGTAGCCATAGAGTAAAAAACCCATCATGCAAGGTGGGGTTGGCGAGTTACTAAGACTGCCTGAAGATGTCACTCATGCTGAGGGTGTCTGTTCTAAAGGGAGTTGAGGATATGCCTACACCATTATCGGCTCAACCTTTGTAGCATACTCTCAGTTTACAATACTGTCGTTTATTAGGCCATTTCAGGCTCTCTCGCTCTTAGCAGGGTTCTCATACATACATTTTATGTGCCTGCAGCACGGCGCGAGCCATCACACAGATTTTGTGGCTGATGATGCACAGCCCTCAAAGAGTCTGAACTGAAGTGTCCAGCCCCTTAGATGCTGTGCAGGTAGCTTTCTCTCATTTTCAGCTGCTGGTACGTTAGGGTTCAGCCTTACAGAGTCTTCAGCTGAATGTCAGTTATCAGTCAATACTGCCATGCCTCAGCCTTCCACAGCTCTTCGCAGAATGGGCTGATAATGGTGAGCTTCACTGATCCTAACACATCATTTGATCTGTTGAGAAAGGGTGGATGTAAAGAATCAACACCCTTAGGATGCTGGAGGCTGGAGCCTGCTCAGTGCATCTGTACGTTGTGTATGATTGGATGTCAGTGTCACAGGCTGTAAACAAATGCAGTGTGCAGGCTCGAGTTCTCATGGTCCTGCTTCCAATGCATCTGTCCCGTTAACATGGACCAGCACTGCAGAGAGCCTGTCAGGGTTGAGAGACAGAGCGAATGCTTGGAGCTGAAGACTGCCCTTGCCTGCAGATGAAAAGGTCTGTCATTGCATTTGTCAAATTCAGCACTAATTTTCCAATTTTTTAAATTTGTTCTACTAAATAGGAAGCAGGATCAAGCTTGTAAATCAAAGGTCAGCTTTGTAATACTAATCATGATACGAATACAAATTTCGATCCCCTGAACTGCAGAGAATCTAATTGCAGGGAAACACATTCATTGAGTGCTGCTCAGGGGTATATCTGTGGGGTGGGAGGGGGAATTTGAGATGTCACACACCCTAATAAATGTGTTCTGTAGTAGGTACTTGGGTACAAGTGCTTTCAGTCGGGTATGATGAAGTGGTCTTTCGGATATTACCTGGGTTTTTTACATGCTCACACTGACAAAACACATATACCCACACACACTTTCTCTCGTCTCTGTTTTAATGGGCTCAAGAAATCTTGATCAGTTTGAAAATATTTGTGTTTTAATTGCACCTAAAATTCCACTCTCTTCTCTCTTTCGACTGCCTCTTAAGGCCCCGCCCCCATGTCCTGTATCTCATGAAAAGTGTTTTAACAAGATAGATTGACTTTTGGGAACTCTAAAGCTCAACCCGCCCCCAATCTTTTTGACCAAGCTACACCCCTGGCACTGCTACATATAAATACTGCCTTTACATCTTTCTGAGGCATTAACATTCTCATCTAGAAGAGCTTGTTTTAGTTTTCTATGAAGTTTGTTGCATGAGTTGCATGGCAGATATGGCTCGGCTCGTGGTAGGGCACTTAGACTGAAGGCAAACTCTTGTCTCGGGCCTGGCTCTTCATTAATTTGCAGTCTTGTCATCTCTGTGCCTGACCCTGTTCACATGCCACTCCCACTTCAAGTGAGAACGCCATTTGGTTTCTAGTCACCATACCATGTTCCTGCAGTTGCACCCTTTTCGCTGATAAAGAAACTAGTTCGCACTGAGTGTTGCCATGAAACAATCTGAAAAGGTCTGAGAGGCCAGTCGTCCCCTGAGCAGCCGTGCCCAGCCATTCAAAAAACATAAACTCCCCAGGGTTCTCTGGGATTAATTCAGACATTTGCAGATTGTATAGAGGCTCTACCGATTGGGATTGAGCGCTCCAGCTAGCATGGCACTTGTTACAGCGTGGCCATAGATAGCAGTTGCAGGGTGCTCTGTTACAAATTTAAGGACTTCTGAGGCACTGGTCCCTCCGCTTTCCTTTGAATCTGGCTTGGCCCTTTCCACACAGAATAAAATGCCTTTCCCTTGTTACTGTGAGGAGTGTTCAAGAATGCGGTTTCTGAACAGCCCTATCACTCTACACTGTGCCCCCTGTTTGCCACACACTGAAGACACCCAGATCATGGATCTGAGGAAGGTCCGTTTGTTAGTGCAAGGTCTCAGGGCAATTCCTGCAGACTGCTTCACCAACACAGGATCTTCTCCTTAAGCACCGGACAGCTTATCAACAACCAGAGATATGTCTGCCAGTTTCCTTGCAGTATCCATGGGGCCCTTGATATGCCTCCCTCCCACTTAAATATGTCAATTCAATTCAATACAATCTTTTTTCGGTCAAGTACGATCATAAAAGCTCTTAATGAAAACGATAAGAGATGTCAGCATACAATAAAAAAAAATTAAAAATAAGAGTTAACTATTGAATAAAACAAATCCTAAAAACCATCAGTCAAAAAGTAAGAGTTCATAATGCATACCTTTTTCTTTAATCAACGCCTGGGTAACAAATTGTTAGGGACTCAAGTCACTGTAGGAAGAGCAAACCCACTTAGTGCGACTTAAAGGATCTCCCTCTAAGAAGCGGACATACAAATTGTGATCAATGAAATGCACACAATGGACCGAATAACATAAAGTGCTTAGTGATTTGGCAAGAAACTCCATCACAAGGACAACTCTGCAGGGAAGCAAACCAGGATTCCGTGACAGGCAAAGCCCCCAACTAATGATTCATATCATGTCAAAGGCATGAAAAATAAAATCTATGTTCAGGGGCAGTTAACCCATGAAAGATATGGTTCCATGCCATTAGATGTGGAAAGCAGTATGTAATGTTGCACTGTTATTTGTTAATTGCTTTCTCAAGTTTTAGCTTTTCTTTGTGTTCTAAAAACTTTAGCTTAATCTGAGTCTTGGAGAGGGAACTGATGTTATTTGTATTCGCCCATAAATGAATAATCCCAAGGTCGCGGTGAGTAGTTTCAACATATCTTATTGATGGATAGACTGCACATTACGTTGTAACAGGCAGTCTTCAACAATATCACATCTGAACTTTAAATGCAGAGAAGACCTTATTTTGGCCCATCACAAAATAGGAGCCTTGTCTGCCAGGTCTTCTAGGAATCTCACTTCATTGTGGGTAATCTGGCTTGTGGTAGATATCAGGAGTCCTAAAAGTCTGGACAAAAAATGTCTCTACCAACTGAAGGGTCTTCCGAGTAGCGTGCCCCCATACTACCGCTCCAAATGTAGCCACTGACAGACACTTGCTTTTATAGAGCATCACCATTTCTATAGGAGGTTTGTGCCCCATTTTTTTGGCAAATCTCAAAAAAATGTCACTTGCTGATTCCATTAGTTTTGACCTCTGAATTATTAATCTGTCCCAGCTCAAATTTACAGAAAATAAAATACCCAAATAGCTAATATTCAAAATATTTGTTAGAGGTATACCTCCCACAAATAATTTTTTAGAACGTGTGTTTTTAAGGCCACTAACTAAAACACATGATTTCTTGTGGTTAACATTGAGCTTCAAATACTCCATAAAGGAATAGATCCTATGCAGCAGAAATTGAAAACCGTTTGCTGTGCGAGATAAAAGCACTGGGTCATTCTCATAAAGAAGTACAGGGAGGAAAACGCTTGCTATTTTTGGGTTTATCAGGGGTTAGGGACCGTGAAAAAGCGTCTAAAGCATTGATATAAAGCAAGAACAAAAATGGGGCGAGTATAGAGCCTTGTCTGACCCCCCCGAGGTGACTTGAATGGGGGTGCCAGATTGCTGTTGTGGGTATAACGAATCCTCATAATAGTGTCTTGGTGCAGTCTTCTCAGGATCACCAATAGGGGGGGGGAGGGAATCAATCCCTGCTCGCCCTATACTATCCCATAATTTATCTCTATCCACTAAGTCAAAGGCCAAAGGGAGGTCCATAAAAGCCATCGGCATGGCACCTCTCCTGGCCTTGACACATTTGCCTAAAATATGGGACAGTACTTGCTCTGAAGTACCCAAACCTGTTGAAGGACTGGGTTCTTAAAGACCCAGCGGTGCCAGGGCACAACACCTGAAACCTTCGTGGGTAACCTGCTCCGGCGTACGAATGACAGAGACACGGGACACTTCCTTCGACGTCAAAGATTCAAGGTTTATTTGCTGCAGGGAACACAGAAATCACAGGAAGTACAACGAGTGTAGTTCGGGGAGACTGCTTCAAATTGGTTCTGTGGATCGCTCCTTTTATACACAATTTCCCCATATAGTTACATTGAACACAAAAGTTTATGACCCGGTTCCCACCATCATCCCCCAGAGGGGTCGTTTTGGTCACTTTGAAACGCACAAGGTCCGGGACATAAGTGCGGAAACATTTGGCGGTTCCCAACTGTAAAAACCCATCTTCCCACCATTAGCGCATTCCAATCAGTGGTAAAACAGATCGAGATAGGAACAGGGACAGGTGCAGAGGAAGAGGGAAACAGTGGGGAGATCGGAAAGGGTGTAAAAGGGGAGGTATCGGGAAACACGAGATACAGGCATCAAAGGGACGTGCCTAATGAGATGCACGGCTGAGACAATAAGTCCGTGCGGCAAGATGAGCCTCGAGCGGCGCCATCTGCTTTACAGTAGCATCCCCCTCGTCATAAAGACACTTACAAAGGACATGTGTCTTCCGCAAATATCTTGGGAGTCCCAGGGTCGCGAAGCGGACAACGTCCGTTTGCTGGCTACTTGAGGGCAAGAGACAAAATGGATGCCGTATCTAAGATGGAACCCGTGGGTACAGATAGAAATACCCACGTAACAGACGAACGGTTTAGGTTAGCACAGCGAAACTGCATACACCCACTAAACTCGTCATTTGCGGTTCATAGATACCAGACTCGACTATATTCGTGCGAGTCGAATGCACCACTTACAATTGTCACGGAACCTCAGACGCTCCTTTTGCCCTCATGTAGGCAAGCACTAGTCGGAATCATATTCGATATTCATCAGACCATCGAGATGTTGCTGTAGCATAGCTCTGTCCAACCGAGTCCCCTTGGTAACAGGTGGCTGTCTCATACACGTTGTAGCACAGAGGCCACATAAGGCAGGACCACACTGCACACAAAGGCAACACGTGAACAGGAACACCACAACAACTCCGACGATCATCAGAATCTTCCAACCCCAAGTCGACATCAGGCCCCAAAACCATCCAAGTAGCGTCCAATCCCCTACATCCACGTGTATGGATTCGGAGATTTTATGCAATCTCGAGATGGCTTGATAGACAGTCGGAGCGTTATCTGGAATGAAAATGCAGCAGCTCGAATGGATCACCTTACATACCCCACCTCGATCTGCTAAGATGACATCTAAAACCATACGGTTTTGTAACGTCATAAGTCTATCCGCCTGAAGTTCTGTGGTGATATTACCAAGGGCACTGGCAGTAATATTAGCTGTCGATTCTACCACTCGAGTCAACTGTCTCAGGTTCGTACTATTAACCATAGGTCCCCAAAACGGGAGGAAACCCTTGAAAAAGTCTCCTGCCTCTTGACCGGCAGTATCCTCTTCGCTAATTACGCCTCGCACAACTCTAGTCTTATGATAATCGGCATCTACAGTGAACGTCGGAGGCAACAGATTTGCAATGAAACATGAGCCCATGAAGTCAGCGGGCAACCATGCATATGCACGATCATAGCAGATAAAGTATGTACCCTTGGCAGCCAGAAACACAGGGGACGAAAACATCGGCAGAATGTAATTTTCAGTGCAAGCACTTGCTCCAAGTCGGGCTTGCGATCTTCGGCCACGACCCATGATACAAAAATTACCAGTGTGGGGTACGACCCATATTGGAGGCGAGCTTTTAAGCTGCTTTTCGCTGGTGAACGCACTATATTCACCTCTACTTAGGACCCTATAGGCTTGTACCTCTTCTTCGGGAATAAGCGAGGGATCATAGATATCGCTATCTAAATCCTCTATTGCTATCGACAAAGGTTTTTGATACGAGGTAGGACCAGAGTAGGGGGAACGTGGTTCTCGAATGGGGTGGAAACCCAGTGCGCTTCGAAACATTGTCTGAAATGCTCGAGCAGACCCTTGGGAACTATACGGTAACACCAGATATGGAATTCCCTTATCCGTAGTATGTGGCATCAACCCACACACCCAACAATTAGTAGTATTAACCACTAACTGATGCTGATGAAGGAGCTGAATAAAGGAATTGTTGCGGAATTCTACACGTCTAGCCTGTTCGTGTTCGGGTAACATATGAAAAGAATGAGGAGAAACAGTGGAGGTAAGTTTAGGGTCAGGAGTAGGAGTAGGTGTAGCAGAAGGTAAGAAGTAAGACATCATGTAATACACCCCACCCGCCAATAATGCAGAAGCAGTTAAAAACAATACAAACAGTTGGAATATAAAACATTTGGTACGACTGAGTTGCTGCAGCTTGAATCTATGAGCCTGAGCTCCTTCCAAATCATTCAGCTTCAAGAATGCCATTCCCTACGACCGTCCGCAACGTTTCTTGACGCACTTCGTTCTGTGTAGCAATAGTCAATCCCTAGGAGTTCCCAGGAACCGACGGCCTTTAACCTAGCGTCAAGACCTACTATCCAGAAGGAAGTACGCGCGCGGCCCTACGGCCTTCAATGCACAATATGTATATATGCAAAAACAAAGTCTCTCAGCTGTGGAAGCAAAAAGTATAAGGAATGAAGCTCAATATATATATACAGGAATAATCACAGTAATATGAATGTTCAAAACTGATCACGGAAAACGGGATAATGCAGTTGTCAATACAGCAAAGCAGGATCTTTTATTAGTCTTTAGTGCTAGATCGCAAAAAGTATCGGGTTTTCCCAGGACGTGTCTGTTCGTCAAACAAAGGATCCGTTGAAGAGACAGCGTCCTGCTGATCAGTTGAGTGTTCTGGTCTTGAGTCTTTTGATGACAATTGTTCAACAGTGTCTTTCTGCTGCGCTGAGGATTCTCCAACAGGCTGTGCGTCGCTGAAAGGTACAAACGCCGGCAATCCTTCGGTTTCAGTTGATGCAATGCCTCTCCTTACCCACGGGTCTGCCGGCAAAGGGATAGGGACCCTTTTGGTATGGGTGGCATGCACCCAATTCTTACGTCCCTCGAGACGAACACCAGTCCTCGTGGCCAGGAGCACCTGGTAGGGTCCAGTAAACCTCGGGTCCAGGTTATTCTTGCGTGAAAAATTTCGCGTCACCACCCAATCTCCGGGCTGGAGCTGGTGGCCTGGACCCTCCGTCTGCGTCGGCAATGCGTCGTAAACCTGTTGGTGAATTAACCTCAGTTTAGCAGTCAAGTCATGTAGATAATCGATCAACATTGGGTACTCAAGATCACAGAACATTCCTGGCCTAGGAACCCCCCACACATTCGCAGGACGGCCGAACACTATTTCATAGGGACTAAGCCCTACTCGGGAGTGTACAGTCGCCCTAGTTGACAATAATGCTAAAGGTAAAGCGTCAGGCCACGAAAGACCAGTCGTAGCCTGAATCTTCGCTAGCTTTAGTTTAAGGGTGCCGTTGTACCCCTCAACCAATCCAGCTGACTGGGGATGATTGGCGCTGTGGAATTTCTGATTAATTCCAAGGCTCTTACACACACTCTTCATCACACTACCCACAAACTCACTTCCGTTATCTGACCACACAACTCTAGCCATTCCATACCGAGGAAAATATTCCTTCAGTAGGATTTTCGCAGTAGACAAAGCAGTATTGTCTTTGAGAGGATAGGCCACGATCCATCGGGAGAATGCGCAAACCACAACTAAAACGTATTTCAGGTTATTGCATCGCTCCATATGGATGAAGTCCAATTGGATCACCTCAAAGGGACATGAAGGGGGAGCAAAACTGCCAGGAGGAGTTGGGGTTCCTTTGCCAGGATTGTACATCATACACACCATACAATTCTTCACCAAACGTTCAGCACACTTCGTGATACCATCATTCTTCCATACAGGAGACAGCAATTTGCAAATACCTTTCGCGCTAATATGTGCTAACCCGTGCGCCATTGTCACAACAGCCAGCACATACGCATCCGGTAACATCCATCTCTTCTGATCAGACAAATCAATCCAACAACCATTCGCATCCAACTTTCCCGTACTTTCTTTCCACTTCCCCTTTTCAGTCTCGGTGGCCTCATTCTGAATTTCTTTCACGCTTTCAATAGTGTCTTCACATATGCTCGATTCTGTAGGCCAACTAACCGAACTCGTCACATACATTCGAGTGCTAAGGTTCCGGGCAGTCTCCTTAGCAATCTCATCCGCAAACGCATTACCACGACCAACATCATCCGTCACCTTACGATGCGCACTACATTTAACAATCGCTACTTGTTTAGGCAACGTCAGTGCATCCAAAAGATCATTCACAAGCTGGCCATGCTGAATCTTCGTACCGTGCGACGTCAAGAAACCTCTCTCTCTCCACAATCGTCCAAAACTATGTGCGACGCCAAACGCATATTGGCTGTCGGTAAACACATTCACACGTTTCCCTTTTGCTAACACACATGCTCTAGTGAGAGCGATCAATTCTGCAGCTTGGGCAGAATTCTGATTCAACCTTGCAGTCTCAACAACAGTATTCAACGTTACAACAGCATAAGCAGTAGTCACATCGCCATTCGGCAACTTAAAACATGACCCATCCACATACAGTGTACCGTCCGGATCTTCCAATGGGGTGTTTTTAAGGTCCACTCGACCTTTTGTTTCTTCCTCTGTCCTCAAGTAGCAATCATGTTCTGCTACTTCATCTGACTCTGCGCTAATTGGTAACAAAGTTGCCGGGTTCAGAACATTACAACGTTTTATCTGAATATGACTTGCCAGCAACGTCAACTCGTACCCAGACAACCTCGCACTCGTCAAGTGCTGAGTTTTCGTACGATTCAAAAGAGTATCGACTGCATGCGGAACCATCACCGTAAGCATATTATCCATGACCAGTCCTGCTGATTGTCGGATGGAGACCGCAGCTGCCGCAGTTGCTCTCAAACAACTCGGCAATGCTCTAGCTACTGGGTCCAAGGTCGAGGAAAAATATGCGCATGGACGCTGTTTACCACCAAAAGGTTGCGTTAAGACACTCAAAGCACAACCTTCCCTCTCGTGAACATATAATGTAAACGGCTTACTGTAGTCAGGAGTACCCAACACAGGAGCCGAACACAATGAATCACGCAATTCAGAAAAACTTTTCTGACATTCTTCCGTCCATGGTAAAGGAGTTGAAACATCCTTGCACGTAAGAGCCACCAATGGTTTCGCTAGCAATGAAAAATTAGGAATCCATTGCCTGCAGTACGACGTGATACCTAGAAAGGCACGCACATCTCTTTGGGTTTTTGGCACAGCCATTCGCGCAATCGCTGCAATCCTCTCTGGGGTCAACCTCCTTCCCTCCTTTGACAATAAGTGACCTAGATAGGTTACTTCTTGACAACAATATTGGAGTTTAGAAGGGGACACCTTATGATGCAACTCACAGAGATGTTGCAGCAACGACACCGTAGCAATTTTGCAAATGTCCTGAGTATCAGCAGCCACCAATAAGTCGTCGACGTATTGGATTAAGGCCGCACCAGCCGGCAACCTAAACGCATCCAGTTGACCCTTCAAGGCTTGACTGTAAATCGATGGACTTTCACAGTAGCCCTGAGGAGCGCGTTTGAACCGGAAGCTGCGTCCACCAAGAGAGAAACCGAAAAGGTCCCTGCTCTCCTCGGCAATCGGGATGCTGAAAAACGCATTTTTCAAGTCAATCACCGAAAACCACGATGCAGAAGCTGGAATCAGAGTCAGTAGCGCCGTGATGTCAGGCACAACAGGGAATTGAGGAACCACAATTTTATTCACCTCCCGTAAATCGATAACAAAGCGATAAACAGGCGGTTTGGAAGGATCAGTACGTTTAAGAATGGGCAGCACAGGGCTGTTGCACACGTTTCCCCGAGTCTCTTCGATAACATCTTTCTCGATCAGATCATAAATGATCGCTAACAATGCTCGTTCACCATCAAGAGAGATACGGTACTGGGGAATACGTGGCAATCGCACATTAGATTTCAACTGAACAACATAAGGGGAGATATCAAGCAGGCCCACGTCATTTGGACCCGTTGCCCACAAAGACGCAGGAAGAGAACTCAATTCCGGTGGAAGCTTATCGAGAGCAAAATACATAGGAGAGACAACCCTCTCTCCTAACGTAAGCTTTACACCCGCAGGAGAACAATACAAAGTTGCATACAAACGTTTAAGCAAATCCAAGCCCAAAAGATTTTCACCACAACCAGTAGTCAAAATTAACGGAGCTTGAAGCTCACGTGGCCCTATTGTAAGGGGCAAAGGGCGCGAGACTGGATTGCTAACGGGGGCGCCAGAGAATCCAACGGAAACATTTGTTAAGCCAGACAAAGGTGCGCCAGGGAGTTTCGAATGCTTAATAGAACTTTTCGCTGCACCAGTGTCCAACAGAAAAGGCTCAACGACGCCCGATGTAGCAACTGCGACGTAAGGCCCTCTCTGATCAACCAGAACTGATACCACTCCCTCTCCTTGTCTTTGGCTGTCCTAGTAATTACTGTCGTCAGTTCCCTGATCGACGTAATAATCATCTACATTGTACTGCGCAGATCGTCCTTGCGATGATCCACGTTGATCGAAACAATTATTAGAATTAGAGGAGTTATCAGAACGATCATTCTGAGCACCACGACCCCTACCACGCGATGTCTGCTGCGAACCACCACGACCTCCTCTAGATGAATTACCACTATTACGATCATTCAAAACAGGGCAATTGAATTTAATGTGTCCCTCCTGTCTACAATAAGCACATTGATTGTACCCTAACGATGATCTTTGGGAGGAGGAATCATTACGCGGCTGCGATCGATTCGATTGCGACTGCGATCTATTCTGTTGAGACGCATTCTGATTTGAACGCGGAGGATACGCTTGTTGCAACAACACTTTAGTTTTTAGTTCCTTCGTCTTTTTATCAGCACGGTCATTCTCCTCTTTCTCTCTATTCTCATAATATTGTGCTGTAGCCAATATCTGAGCTGAGGTAGAAACGGCCCATGCACTCTCCGAATTCCTTAATTTATTGCTCAAATAGGGCAGTAAGTTCGAAACAAATTTATCCACAAACAATCGCTGACCACCCTCGGTACCCATATCCTGTCCACTATGGTCAATGAATGCTTCCTCGAACCTCGTGAAGAAGTCGGAAACACTCTCGTCCTTCTTTTGCTTACAAGCTGACAATTTGTCCCAATTCACCCTCATAGCTGGCATAAGAGTTTTCATTAACGTTATTATTCGTTGAGGAAGAGCAGTAATCATCTGCTCAGGTTTAGCTCCACCAGTTTGTAAACCATCCGCCGCCACAATGGCAGCCCAATCACCACCTAATTCATTCGGATGATTTTCCTGCCGAATCTTAGCCCATACAGGTTGCGGTACGACATTGCCGAACAACATATCGATATCGGCAAGATTCATGATTGTAGCGTCTACAAGCTGCGATAATTCTTTGTAATAACCTGTAGGATTTTTGCGGGGGTCAGGCAAAGATTGCTTCACCTGCAACACTTCCGATCGCTTCCACGGGAGATGTATCCATACTCTCTGGAAATGCGGCGGAACAATAGGAATAGCAGTAGCATCGCCTGGCATCCACACTGGTGGAACTTCCCGCATGGGATATTGGCCAGACTCGTCTGGCTGTTTTTCAATATCCTCAACAAACAATGCATGAGGTATCGGAGCGGGACGAAAAGATAGCAACCGCTCAACAGCACGTCGAACGTTGGTATCCACTATCAGTCCATTCGAGAACTGAAGCTGAAGATCAGACAGGGCGGCCAGCACCTCGTCAGGTGCATCGGCCGCTATCTGTTCGCGAAGGAACTTACACATTTCATCAAACACATATCTCTGGGTTGGTATATTGAATTGACAAAATGTTTCGAGGACAACACGGGGTGGACTTCTAAGAGGATTTACCATCCAACCCATCGCCATATTATATAGCGCAACGCGTTCTCTGTTTCCAGGAAGCTGACTACGTCTCTGAGGACCATCGGAGCTAGCGGACCCATGAACAGGTCCGAGCGAATGAAAGAAGCTAGCCGCAAGAGGAGTAGTACGAGAACGAGTAGAGGGAGAAGTATAGGACACAGGACTAACAAGTGAAGGAGTAGAAACAGTAGCAACAGCAGGAGTTAACAAAACAGGAGCAGTAGCGGGAGCAGGAGTATGTGGAAGCGGAGGAGCAGTGGGGATAGCAACAGACAAAGGAGCAGGAACAGTCGGAAGGGCGGGTGCAGGTTGAGGAACAGGCGGAGGAAGAATAGGCGGAAGAATAGGTACGGCAGGAACCACAGGAGCTGCGGTACCCTGTACGTACGGAGGTGGCGACTTCATAAGATAAGACATTAAAGGATCCTCAACTGCCTCTTCCTTCTTTTCCGACTCCGTAGGCAAAGCAGGATAACATTTATCTACGGTCATACGCTGTAGTCTGTCAAACACTTCCTTATCCTTAACCTCCTTATCACGCTGAAATTGCTCTGCTTTCTTCACTATGGTAGCAACATTATCTCGCTGATTACGTTTAGTCTGTCTGATTTCTTTCTGTCGGGCTTCTTTACGCCACAACCGAAAGGCATCAAACATGGCCGGCCTTGACTTTCTTTCGAACAATTTAATCTCTAGATTATCTAAGATCGGGGCCTCGAAGCTACCATGAGGTGGCCAACGAAGGTCGCCGTCCTTCTTCGTGTATTTAATCCAATAATCGTTAAAGGTAATTGGGCCTAGCCCATGTTTACTGTACAGTTCATAAGTGGGAGTTCCAACTGGAGGTATCGAACACGAGTCCTCCAGTCGGGAATCCGTACCACAAGGTCTGAAACAACTAAACAAAGTACTGCGACCAGGCATCTTGCACACTAGCCGAGTTTCACAAACTTCAAGGGTTACGGGATTTACCAAGTCCCAGCAAAGAACAAAACCCTCGGTTTTTGGCGGCTGCAGTCGTCAAATAACACAACAAAGTACCAAGAACTACAAATGCAATGGAACCATGCAACCACTAAGTAACCACAACCAAGAACCCTGGGAGCGACCCACAAATACTTAACTCAAAGATCGATGGCGTCACCAGGAAGGCCTGTCAGTCGTCTCGCTCTACCAAGGTCTACGCCAGGCGCCAAAACAGGTCTACAGTCAGGGCAGCAGTCCGTCGCAGCCGTCAGGAGGCGGGAATCTTCGCGGGAAAAGTCTTCGGGCCACTTATTTCGACAACAGGATCGATGAAGCGGAGTGCACCTTCCCTCGGAGATTTCACACGAAGTTCCTCACGATCGTCGGGCTTGGACCGGTACCACTGATGCAGCCCAACGTTGGGCGCCAACTGAAGGACTGGGTTCTTAAAGACCCAGCGGTGCCAGGGCACAACACCTGAAACCTTCGTGGGTAACCTGCTCCGGCGTACGAATGACAGAGACACGGGACACTTCCTTCGACGTCAAAGATTCAAGGTTTATTTGCTGCAGGGAACACAGAAATCACAGGAAGTACAACGAGTGTAGTTCGGGGAGACTGCTTCAAATTGGTTCTGTGGATCGCTCCTTTTATACACAATTTCCCCATATAGTTACATTGAACACAAAAGTTTATGACCCGGTTCCCACCATCATCCCCGAGAGGGGTCGTTTTGGTCACTTTGAAACGCACAAGGTCCGGGACATAAGTGCGGAAACATTTGGCGGTTCCCAACTGTAAAAACCCATCTTCCCACCATTAGCGCATTCCAATCAGTGGTAAAACAGATCGAGATAGGAACAGGGACAGGTGCAGAGGAAGAGGGAAACAGTGGGGAGATCGGAAAGGGTGTAAAAGGGGAGGTATCGGGAAACACGAGATACAGGCATCAAAGGGACGTGCCTAATGAGATGCACGGCTGAGACAATAAGTCCGTGCGGCAAGATGAGCCTCGAGCGGCGCCATCTGCTTTACAGTAGCATCCCCCTCGTCATAAAGACACTTACAAAGGACATGTGTCTTCCGCAAATATCTTGGGAGTCCCAGGGTCGCGAAGCGGACAACGTCCGTTCGCTGGCTACTTGAGGGCAAGAGACAAAATGGATGCCGTATCTAAGATGGAACCCGTGGGTACAGATAGAAATACCCACGTAACAGACGAACGGTTTAGGTTAGCACAGCGAAACTGCATACACCCACTAAACTCGTCATTTGCGGTTCATAGATACCAGACTCGACTATATTCGTGCGAGTCGAATGCACCACTTACAATTGTCACGGAACCTCACTGTGAGGAACCCGTATTGGGCCTCCGTAAAGACGGCTCTCTTTACCGCCCATACTTCCAATTTCTCCAGAATCACCCTCTCAAAAATCTTAGCAGAGGAATTGATAGGCAAAATGTGCCGGTAAATTGACAGGTCATTTTTGTCTACTTTCTTATGATTGGGAATTGTCAGAGATTCCTTCCAAGAGTCAGCCAGGCCTTTAATAACTAGGGCTATAGATACCTTTGTAGCGCATCAGTAGTGCACATAGATCTAAGTTGTTCTTAAAAAGCTGAACTGGAACCCCATCGGAGCCCGACGCCTTGCCTGTAGCTGAACTAAGAAAGGCTATTCTCATGTCGCCTACTGTGATCGATTTACTAAAATTCACAAAGTCCTTACAACTGGGAACAAGTACAGGTGAGGCCAATGGAACGGCATTTCTTGTCTCTGGGGTCAATAACTTCGTAAAATGGAAAAACCAGTCTTGTTCTAAGATAAGGCTTTTGGTCATTGAAGAGGTCTTTCCAGTAAAAATCGGTGCGGTTCACTATCTCCTAGAAAGCCCTAGTATTTTTGAGGGAGGCTGCAAATTACAAGTCTTATCTCATTTTTTTAGTTTGCTGCTCTAACGGCAATTTCATCGCCCAGAATGTATTCTTTGTTTGTTTCAGGAGTTTATATTCCTTAGTGCAGTCGTTATTAAACCATGCTTGTGCTGGGTGGGCTATACGCAGTTTATCAACAAGTAGCATGCCAAAAATAGAAGTGAACATTTTCCTGAAATTATCCTGTGTAACCCCAGGATCTGCATTTTCAGCTAGGCAGATCATGATTTCGTTGTGCTTAGTCGAGACCAAATACACACGGCTTTTGATAGGATCTACGTATTGCCATTTTCTACGCACCTCTTGATTTGGGGAGGAAGTTATAGGTAATATCTGAGTGGAGGTCAAGATGGCTCTTGGTCAAAGCAAGAATATCGCAATGATTGGATGATGATCACTGAAGGGAGAAGGAAGGATGTCAAATTTGCTTAAAGATGGAATCAAGGCGGTGGAGTCTAAAAATTGATCAATAGCACTAACTGCACCCCTTCCCACATAAGTTGATGTGTTCACAGTGGGTCGTCACATAGTTGTGATGCAAAAAGAAGATTATTCATTAGACTTATTTTAGTCAGTACTTCTCCATAGGGAGAATGCAAAACATTTGCCAAATTGTCGCCCTGCTCATTGACTATACCAAACAACTGGTTCCCACTATGAATGCATATAGTAACATTAAAATCTCCAGACCAGTGGTCTCTTTACTCATTAAACACAAGTTTACAGTCCCCAAATCCTTAATAATGTTCACAGGTTGTGAAGTATAACAATAGTAATAAAAATATACTGAGAGTATATTAAACATTTTTGGGGTAGAAAACTTCAGAATCTAATAATGTGGGTCTGCAACTATCTCCAAAACAGATAAATTCCTAATTTTAATTGATACCAAGACAACATGGCCTACCTTACCCCTGCCAGCACTTGAAGCAACAACAGGAGAACTAAAGGATGTAAACCCATCTACTAAGTTACTGTCAAAAAGCAAGTTTTCTGGCAGCAAATGACATCAAAGTAATCTATAAAAGACAGCCATTCAGTATTTCATCATTTGGATCGTAGCCCTGTACGTTCCAGGAAATAAAATCTAAGGGGCTCTTAGGATGGTGGTGATCATTATGCCATCCCAATGTGAAATACCCCCGCCATATTATGATGGCGGTGGGTATCGCGGCGTTCGCAAAGTCCATGTGCCCCTTTTCCGCCAGTTGGCAATCGTTACAATTGCCGGCTGGGAATAGCTGGGCCACTAATGTGCAGGCACCACCAGCCATATTAGGATGAAGGTGGTTTAAAGGCCTTTCCTGCTGCCATGGAAAGGCTGGCGGGGATAGGCTTTTGGGGCCCATTGCAGGACCCCAGGGACCCATGGTACCCCCTGCAGTTCCCTGCTCCAAGTGGCAGGCACCGCGTACTGCCTGCCATGTGGTGCAAGGAAATGCTGTGCA
The DNA here is from genome assembly GCF_964263255.1 of Lissotriton vulgaris. NCBI lineage: Eukaryota > Metazoa > Chordata > Amphibia > Caudata > Salamandridae > Lissotriton > Lissotriton vulgaris. Next base: position 918,421 of record NW_028248859.1, on the reverse strand, counting down.
TGCCTTTTACCATTGCGGACCATGCAGCCAGCAGCACCATCCGCAATGGTAAAAGGTCTGGATGCTCCCGCCAGTATGGTGGGTGCATCCTAATTGGGCCAGTAGGACTGTCACATGTCTGTCTGGCGGTCGTTCCCATCATCGCCCGCCATCAAAATTAGCCCCTAAATCATCACAGTCTTTCGTGAGAGCATTGTTCTCTCTTGTCAGAGCCGCCCTTTGAGCCACACTGAATGCTTCAGATCTACAGGATGGTTCAAGAAGCATTTCTAATTCCAAGGGGCCAGCAGGGCCCACATGAACTGTCCCCGTCCTCTCAATACCAGGATTCAAAACCAAGATGTTAGAGAGGTTTCAGAGATCTGCCAAGGACCATCCCTGGTAACATATTTACATGCCAGTGTGTCCACTGCAGTTGTAGGGGCAATATTCATCAATTGGGTCCCAGATTCCTTTAAAAAGCTACACTTAGCTGCCACCAGATGGTGGCCAGGAGCCGCTCAAGCAGACAAAGAGAAAGTGATTGTGGACTGTTCAATGGGCCCAAGACTTACATTGCCCATGGACAACCTTTTTTTTTGTAAATGTTTTTATTGACAACACAGCTATCACGTCACATCATATATCTGTGGAGCTTCCAAAATATGCATACATGCATGCAATATGTCATTGGCGTAAATGTGTTGCATTAGATATATTTATAACATTGCACAGTTTGTGGCAATAACAACGGGAATTGCAGTTCTGCTTTCAACTATATGAAGAGAGAAGAAGAAAAAGAGAAAGAAAATAGAAAAGAAATGGTCAATCAACCACTCTGATGTCAGCAGCGGATTACTGGCGGATTACTGTCACCCTATGAGGACTGTAAAGAATGGGGAATAAGCCGTGATTCTGTCAACTCTTGGTACGGCAGGGAGCGAACCGGTGAGGAAGACGACCGGGGCCAACGGAACGAACGAACCGGGCAGTTTGGAGCACAGCAGTAGCGTACTTTCCTGGTTTGCTCACCTGGACCAGCTATACAACATTCTTTTTTTCAACGCCCGCAGCGGTACACGCTATACGCTGCTCCTGACTGATACCACTGCCGATGTTGTGGCTTTCTTTGAGTATCTGGCGAGCAGCGCGGGACTGGCTGGAGAACAGGCTCGCTCGATCTGGGAGCAACTTGCTGAGTCTGGCTAATCGAGGTTTGCATTTATCCCGCCAGAGAACATGTCGCCTAAACATCCTCCGCGTACTACGCGGAATACTAAAACTTCTGCAACTGCGGCTGCGGCCGCGGCTGCTGTACATAAACATATTTCGGAAGCTGCATCCCCAGCCCCAGCCCCCGTTTTAACCCTTGCTACAGCATCTACCATGGTTGAGGCAGCTACAGAAGCCACAGTGACGGGGGGGGGGGGGCTGAGAAAATGGTAACGAGCAACGAGACAGCAACTTTGGCAGCACCGGTCCCGGCAGCTATTTTAAAGGGGAGTGACAGAAAGGCGGCAGGTAAGACAATTCTGCGCCCTCCTCAATTTAACTGTGGAACATTTCCTAAAAAATAACACAAAAAGGTGCAGATATCAGTGAAAATGTTAAAGGCGAGGCTCCTTTGGTTGAGGATGAAACAATAGCAAGTTCTCAGAATACCACAACTTTGGTTAATATAAATCATGAGGATGACTCAGCTCTATCTATTCAACTGGCTACATCTCTTACTCCCACTGAAGACTGTGAGATCCGGGAGGTACTAATGTGCCCTGAGACGACAGCAGGAATAAAGGAGACAGCGGGTACATTTTCGAGGATGGAAGACCCAATTGACAAAGATAAGGGTACTCTAGAAGAATGTGATAGTCGTGCTACATGTTCAGTGAGTAATTATGGTTCGGGACAAACTTTGGAACTGGCTGATGAACATTTTTCCTCTGAAGACTGTGATTATGATACAGAAGAGGAACTGGATAAATCTGTAGATAAGACTCTGAGTAGGCTACCCCCACAGAGACGCAGAGGTAAAGCTAAGACAACTTATAAGAAGAGAGGTAGAGCTTTGTATAGCCTGGCTACAGGAACAGCCCCTTTGATTTAAAAAAAAATGGTCATTGAAAAAAGTCCGCTAAGGAAGTGGATCGAGGCTAAAGGGCTAGTCAAGACTATGGCTTTAAGGCTGTCTGGGGGGAGCCCTATAGATAACGAGGTACTGCAGACTCCCAATCATGCTCTTATCGAGCAGACTACAGAAGAAGAAAAAGATCTTCTATTAGCGGCAACGGCATCCGATTTACCGATATCCGTGATATGGACACTGATCTAAACAAATTGTCTGCTGAAAGTATGAATACAAATCCAACGGAAGAAATTAGGGTGGGAAACACTGATCACCCCCAATTAGACACTATACTAAAGCTTCTGATAAGTCAAAGGGCAGAATCGGAGTCACATTATCAACAGCTGAAAAGTGACAATATAAGACTGCAAACCTCCATAACGGATATAGCCTCCATACTAAAAGGTATTACACAGGAGATAATAGAGCTCCAACAGCGTACAGTCTTGGTGGAAGAAGGAACACAACGGCTAGATGCCACTGTGGGGCGCCACGATGCAGAACTGTCCCAACTTCAGGGGAAAGTTGAGGACCTGGAAAATCGTCAAAGAAGATCCAACCTCAAACTTTATAGAATCCCGGAAGGGCTGGAGGGATCCGACCCGAGGGCCTTCCTGGTGAAACTGCTGCCTCAAGCATTTCCAGATCTCTCAGACTGGGACTGGGACTCCCAAGTGCAAAGAGCACACAGACTTCCACTTGTCCAAAAACGTCAGAATAGTAAATTCCCATGCCCAATCTTGATGCATTTCGGCAACTTCCTGCTCCGACAAGCTGTGTGGCAAAAAGCTAAGCCTAATACCCCAATAATCATTGACAATCTTACCATCTTTGCTCGGTCAGATCTTAGCAAAACTACGATGGACAAAAGATGGGAAATGCGCAAACTGATCGATCCAATCATTAAATTGGGAGGCTTAGCATATTTACAAGAACCTGCTCGACTTAAAGTAATCATGAAAGGACATACAAACTTCTTTAGCGAAGTTTGGGAGGCACAGGAATTCTTAGCCAACCTCAATAAGAGTCAGCAAAAGTAAAGATTGAAAAAAAAAAAAAGCGAGGAGCTCTTCAACTGTCTTTGCATAAGATTTAGAAACTTTCGATGGATAGAAATTGAATTTAAGTTATAGGCTGGGGCACGGACATTTCTAACACCTAAACACTTAATTTGTGTTCTTTTTTTATGTTAACATATTTAGTTACCAGTCCTGATGAAGCAATAACACTAGCTGACATTTCAGGGGGAGGGGGGAGGGACCCTTGGTTCCTACCGCAGGCGCTGCCTTGGTAGCGCAGCAGTAGGTAAGGGGGGCAGGGGGGTTGGTCTTCGCAGTTTGGGGTGAGTGTGGGAGACGGGGGAAGGTGGAGGGAGGGTTGGGGAAGAAAGGGAAAAAAATATTTTCAACCTGGTAGAAAAGCTTGATGAGAGTTTTATGTTAGTAAAATGTATTCTTTATTTGGAACTACATATAATAATGCTGAATATTGACATCACTTTTTACATTAGAGATGCATAATATTAGATGTTTGGCATGGAATGTTTCAGGGCTGAATAACAAACGTAAGAGGCATTTAGTTGCTGAAGAACTAAGATTATATAATCCTCATTTAGTATTTTTGTCAGAAACCCACATTATAGACAAAGATAAGAAGTTGTTAAGTCAACTGGGCTTTGAGATGATAATTAATTCTGCAGTTACGTCCACTATAAGAGGGGTCGCTATACTAAAAGACAAAAGGTTCAAGGCAGAAATAACTAAAACACAGTGTGATAAATGGGGGAGGTGGGCAATTGCCCAACTCTGTTTTAATAATGTGAAGCTTGTAGCATGTGTTGTATATGGACCTAACAAAGAAGATCCTAGAATTTTTGAACAACTAAACATAGCGTTATTAGATTGGGAGGGAGAAGTAATAATTATGGGTGATTTTAACTGTATTCTGAACTGTCAGACGGATACAACACGTCCGGGTAATTACAAACGAATGCCCAAAACTAGAACATCTATTTTAGATCTATGTAAACTACATAATGTCAGAGATGTATGGAGCTCGCTATACCCAAACTCTCCAGGCTATACATTTTACTCAGCTCCCCACAGGCTTTGCTCACGTCTAGATATGGCTTTTATATCAGACACTCTGATGAGATCCACAAATATGGTAATATACCCACGTATAACATCTGATCACAATCCCATTATGATTGAATTTACTACGTCCTTGAAACGTAAACCCCCAAGAGCATTCACTTTCCCCAGGAATCTAATATTGGATATGACTTTCATTTCACAACTAAAACAACACATAACAGAATTTTTGACTTTTAACAGAAATACTGCCTCATGCTTAACAGTGTGAGATACTTGTAAAGCCAGTATCCGAGGGTTTACACAAACCCATGTTTTGAAACAGAATCATGAAAGACGTAAACATAATTTAACCTTGACTTCTGACATCGCAGCTGAGGAGATAAAGCTTGTAAAGGCTCTAAGAGATAATCTTTCAACTCTGGATATCAGTGCAAACCTAAGCCAGCTAAAATGTAAAACCAAAGAAACTCTTTTAAAGAAAAGGAGTGCACAGATCCACAAATATAAATTCTCACAATATGAGGGCAGGGACAAAATTGGAAAATTTTTAGCATTTAAAGTAGCAGAGGATAGAGCGGAGTCTATGATTTCCGAAATTATGGGGGTTGATAACAAGAGATACAATCAGCCAGATGATATAATTCAACAATTTGCTAAATATTATGAAATGTTGTATACACCAGGGAATATGCCCAACGACTATACAATTGAGAACTATTTAAAAGAAAATTTAACGAATAAGATAACAAGAAATGAAACAGAGGAACTAACTTTAGAAATAACTAGTGAAGAACAAAAGGAGGCTATAAAGTCACTACCATTAGGAAAATCTGCCGGCGAGGATACCATCCCTCTGGAAATTTACAAATCATGCTTGGACGAGCTAACACCCTTTCTTTTAGAAGTAATCACCTATATTGGCAGAACCGGGTCAGCTCCCCGTTCTTGGAATAAAGCCAAAATCATTTTTTTCCATAAAAAGGGTAAACACAAAGAGGAGATGGGCTCATATAGACCAATCTCCCTGATCAACCTCGACGCAAAGATTTTCGCAAAGTGTTTGGCTAGAAGATTAGCACCATTAATGCCTAAAATTGTAAATATGCAGCAACACAGGTTTATAACAGGGAGGGATACATCAGCCCATGTCAATACGGCAATAACTGCGTTCGATATAGCAGAAGTAGAGGCTACCCCCCTTGCTATGATAATGCTTGACGCCGAAAAGGCGTTTGATTGGGTGGGGTGGGACTATTTATGGATGTAATGGGATCAATGGGGTTTGGTGGAAAATTTCTAAATGGGATTCGGGCACTCTATGACAAGCCAATAGCATATACTAGTTATGGTGGTCTCACGTCACATTGTTTTCCTATCAAGAGGGGTACACTTCAAGGGTGTCCCCTATCACCTTTATTATTTGCCCTCTCACTAGAACCGTTTTTAAAAGCTTTGGATACCCAGACAGGAATAATACCCTTTAAGACTAGCAGTCAAAGTTTAATAATTACTGCGTACGCGGATGACATTGCTATATATTCAATCAAAACAACTGATTCCTTAAGAGCTATTAACTTTGAAGCATCCAAATTTGGCAATGGATTAGGTTATAAATGAAATGCTCACAAAACCCAAATAGTAGCTAACTTTGCCCCCCCCTCAACCAGTGCCTGAAATATGTAAGATCGCGACATATCTCGGAATTAAAATTACCTCAAATATCAAAGAACTCAATACCATTAATTATAAAAATTTAATGAAAACTACCACTACGAATTTTAAAAAATGGCACCGACTTCCACTAAATTTAATCGGTAGAATAAATCTGACAAAAAATGAAAATCATACCTAAATACTTATATTTATTTAGATCAATTCCTTTGGCACAGAATAGGCTTTTTTTCAAACAATTAGATAGGATCTTCTGCAACTTTATTTGGGGGTATAAGAAGGCTAGGAGATCGCTAAAGATGCTGAAAAACCAAATTGGATCTGGTGGTCTTAACTTTCCTGACATGAAATTATACTTCTGGGCTTCTTTTATAAGACGTATACGATCACTACTAAATGTAGAGGACCTACTTTTTTATCATCATTTATCACTAAAGGGGGATGCTAAACAATTTTTTCTTCGCATTACAGATCCTAATTTCTTCAAAAGGGTTAAATTCAAGACCGCACGAGAAATAGCAAGAATATGGAAGGATATACTTATTCACTGTAAAACCACTATATTTCACTCCCAATTAATTCTGTGGGACAATCCCGGGCTGCCTAGTATATTTAGTGACGGGGAATTTCGTAGGTGGCAACTGAAAGGAATTATGGTTCTGGGCGACTTATATAATTCTCAAGGCATACTGGATTTTCTTACTTTAAAACAATTATACGGACTGTCCGATATACACAGATTTAAATATATGCAAATATATGACTTTTTAGTGCGGAAGAATAGAATTAACACTTTGTCGAGCGGGGGTATCTGGGACCTCTTAAACTCTAAAGAAGAGAAATCAATAATTAGCTTGGCATATAAATTCTTTATAGGTTTAAGATCTGTCGACAACGATACACTAGCTAATAAATGGAATTTAAAACTCGGAACTAATTTACCAGGAAAACAAATAAGTAAATCCTACACTAATATTCATGATCATGTAAGATCATCTAGCTTACGATTACAACAATACAGAACTATATACATGCTATATTATACCCCAGAAAAATTTTCTAAATGGTCCTCAAACAACATCAGGAGAGAAAAAACTAAATGCCTGAAATGTGACGAGTATGCGGCAGATCTTGTTCATATGTTGTTCTCTTGTCCGAAATTAGGGAAATTCTGGGAAGAAGTGGAAAAAATCTTAATCACAAAAAATATTCTTAGCTCACCAATAACAGCACCTATGGTAATATTAGGCCCACACTTGACAAGTCAACCACATTATACTTTGCTATCAATCTTATTCTCCTGTGCCAAATTAACTTTAGCCAGGGCCTGGATCAACCCCAACCCACCCAACGCTTTGGAATGGTGGTACCTGGTTAATGAAATCAAAATTATGGAGTGTACGCTGGCAGAATTTAGGGGTGTCCGATCGCTAAAGAAATTTGAGAAAATTTGGGGAAACCTAGAAATGAACTGATATACCCAAGATATTATATGTCTACCTGTGTTTTTTATGATCTTATGTTTAGTTATTTTAATTGACAAAGTGGGACAACTGATTAATTCATGTTTTATTTTGTATTTGCTTGATGAATTGAAACTATGTTGAATGTTTTGCAGTCTTATACCAGGTGAAAATAAAATAAACTTGTTTAAAAAAAAAAAAAGAAATGGTCAATCAAAAAGAGAAACTATTATGGAAACATAAATTGAGATCTTTGAGGTCCATCAACAACAGATGATAGGATATGGAGACTTCACACATTCCAATTCTATCTTTATGCTGTTGTTATTCGCAGCAGGAGCCACTTCATCGATACAGAGTGGCTACATATTAATGCAACGGGATACCTGGTTTATAAGTATGAGTGTTTGCCCTGCTTGGCACAGAGGGCAGGGAAAGACATGACAAGGTAATTGAGGGTAGGTTGGGTGGACGGTTGTGTTCGGGGAGTGGACAGGTGTCAGGCGGCATGTAAAAATGCTACAAAGGGAGGAAATATTGAGTAATGGAGAATAACGGTGCGGCAGTTAAGATGCCATTCACCAGTGCCATGGATGTCTGTGATATGACATTAGTCCACGGAGGCTGTTTGTCCATTTTGGCTTCCACCTTAAGACAAAAGGTCTCCCAGGACAAGCATTACATGTGAAAATCGCTCTTTATGTGAAGTAGTCTTAAAGTGTGTGCTTTGGCCATGGTCCATATCCATAATGCTTACAACAAAGGGGACACTGTCCTAATACAAGGTGCAAAAAGTCACCTATGTATGCGGGTGCAAAAAGTCACCCATATTTAAAAAACAAGAAGGAAAGAGAAACAGGATTCCTATGTAAAGTGACCCACAGTGAACAGGGAAAACATTTAGTGTCCTCTGTTGCCCTCACACACCTCGAGAGGTGTCATGCTTCATCATCGGGCAGTTGCTCCTCGTAGGGCCAGTGCTGCAATTCCCTACGGGCCCCCCGAAGGGTCTCTTTATCGGAGATCTTTTTAGGACTGCCGGATGGTGCATGTGGGGTAGGGGGTCATGTGAGGGTGATAGAAAGTGCGTCCAAATATTGTGTAAAGTACATAGTGGGCAACCATGCAGCGAATGTTTGTAAATTGTACCCAAAGCAGTCTAAGTTGCTGAATAAAAAAAATCTAGCCAAAAGGGCATACTATGCCAGGGTATAGACATAGGTCAACATGTTTCGCGCCTGTGTCGCCTTAAGGGTCGTTGGCCATTTTGGCTTCCACCTTAAGACAAAAGGTCTCCCAGGACAAGCATCCCATGTGAAAATCGCTCTTTATGTGAAGTAGTCTTAAAGTGTGTGCTTTGGCCATGGTCCATATCCATAATGCACAGAGCCAGCATTGAATGTCTGGGGGAGAGGGAGACTTCTAGGCAATAGCTATGTTGCGCATTGCACAGAACAAAGACCAAGTCAATACAGCCATGTAAGTGTTTATTTTCCTTCACTCGGGGACGTTGACTGAGCAGGCAAGAATTGGGGGTGTGAGTGAGATGATGTCCCATCAGTTTGGTGACTACTGCGGTGACCTTCGTCCTTGTCAATTGCAGTGGTGTGCAGTTTTTTGGTTTCAGTGTGGTCTAGTGTGCTCAGCCAAGCCATCACCAACTGCAATTGTGCTGCAGCTTAGCAGAGCTCAAAACTGGGCGATCCCAGTCCACCCATCGATGAATGGGCGTTGCAAGATGGAAAGTGCAAAACGAGCTCCATACCAATTCCAATAGTAGATCATAAAGCTCACGGAAGGAGTTCCTAGGAAGCACAATGGGAAGGGTAGTAAAGAAATATAATAGAAGGAAAAGGACTAACATTTTAGAAACTGCTACAGGTCCTAGTAGGTACAAGAGAAGTGAGTGCCAAAAAGGCAAAGAGCGGCGTATGGATCATTTGCTCTGTCGAGATTTCCTTCTTTAAGGTCTTGCTCAGTGTAGTAGATTTGTATGCCTATGAATTTAAAAGTGTTGTGACACAATTTCCAGTGTGATGCTAGGGATACTGCCCAGTCTCTGATTGGTATGTGCACTAGGGGGAACACACATGATTTAGGCCAGTTCATACATAAGCAGCCCCAAATCCATTGAGGATCCCCATTAGGTCCGGAAGTGACAACTGCAAGTCTTGCAAGAAGATCAGGACATTGTTAGCGTAAAATGAAATTATGTGGTACATGTCCCATTCATGAATGCCCTAGTCCTCCGATTACTGGCGAAGTTGGCAGGCCAGGAGTTCTATGGCCAGTGCAAAAATGAGAGAGGATAGTTGGCAACCCTGTCTGGTACCGCTGCAGATGTTGAACTTGGGGGAGATCACCTTTCCAGTCTTTACTCGCATCACAGGGTCGGCATGAAGGGTGCGTACCCAGCCTAAGAGTCACGGCCCTAACCCCATGTGGGTGAGGGCTGCAAAGAGGAAATCCCAGCTCAGGGTATCATATTCTTTTTCTATGTCTAAAGATACTGGGACCCAGTCAGCAGCATCTGTCGGTGTGTTATGTAAAAGCAGTAGAGGACGACATATATTCAGAAACGTACTGCTTCCCAGGATAAACCCAGATTGTTCTGTATGAACCAGCAACTGGATAATGGGAATGAGAAGGTTCGCCAATATCCTGCCCAGAATTTTACAATCCAGGTTAAGTGGGGAGAGGTTGCGGTATGAGCAAACATCTAGTGGGTTTCTTCTGGGCTTAGGCAATACCACAATTAGGGCCTCACAAAGTGAGTCTGGTAGGTGAGCCTGCCCCCTGGCGTCATTGAATACCTCGAGGAGGCGTTGAGTGGTTTAAGTAAGAAAAGTAGCTTAGTATCCAAAAGTAAGACATCATTTCCCGGGGTCTTGGTACAAGTAATCTGGGATATGGCTCAGCGAACCTCTTCGAATTGCAATGGTTCATCCAGCTCAACTCTCTGGAGAGCGTTCAATCACAGCAGTTGACGAGCACCAAACAATTCCTGCTGGAGATGCATGGGTGGAGTGGCTGGGCAGCATAAAGGTCCTTGTAATAGGAGCCCGTGGACAAATCTTGACCAATTGCCGCCAAATGAGCGTTCATCATAAGTTGGACGGAAACGGGGGTGCCTAACGATTGGCCCTGCCAACCCATTGCCTTTGAGAATATGTTGTCTCAGGATGTTCATTGTTGACATCAAGCCAATTATTCTCATCTAGGTCAATAAATGGCTGAAATCTATTCGGAACTGTACAAGCTCCCCTCTCTGCGGCACCAAGGGGGAAAATGTGACCATACCTTGTCCTCTGGTTAATAAAGTATCTGAGACAGTGGAAATATCTCAATAGAACAATGTGAAGGGAAGCGGGAAAGATCTTGAGCCATTGCCTTTTGCCAGATTTTATCAAATGGCATACCAGTTCCAGGTTTCTACACATAGCAACTATGAAGTCCCCTCTATTGTTTTTCAAGAAGAGCCCACCCATCCAACCTACTTGTGGTTAATTTGTAAAAATAGTGCTGGGGCTCTTGTCAGGAGGCTTTTTGCACCACCCTATGTCGCCTGTTAGCACCACCTAAAACAGAACTATCTACTAACCATGAAAATAGGTAGAGGTTGTGACGTAGTGGCCAGTGCTGCTGTCTTCGGAGCTCGGGACCCAGGTTTGAGTCTTGGCTCAACATCCTGTTATTCTGGGCAACTAACTTAATCTCCCCGTGCCTACCATAAATGAATGTATCCTTAACTTGTGCTCATGATGATTAAGTGCCAGTGCTGAGCACCGGAAACCACTGGCTCAAATTAAGCATTGCATCCTACTCTCCTCAGCATGAGAATGTCTTCATATTCCTTGATTGAAAAGTTTTTTGTAAGCCAGTACCATACTTTATTTTTTAAGTCTGTGAAGTTTTATTCCCTATCATCTTAAGCCAGTGGTAGTCCTACTATTACTACCACCCGCTGGCAACATTCGGGTGGAAGATTTAAGATCTGTTATGGTTGTGGTGCGCCAGAGTAGGAGAAATATCTATTTGCAAACGAGGGGCTCATGGGACTTTCAGAGTTTAGAAGGCCTATGTATCTGTTTCTTCTGAGTCTCAGCCTGGGATCTCTCCATTAGAGATAGACTATTTTGATTAATCAATAGGTAGGACTGTCAATTATTCTTTTGGAGCTATGGCTTGGAGTGCCCAAGGTTTTGATGTAATTCTGGGCTGTACCGTTTGATGTTAAGTCAGAAGAAGATGAAGGTAATTTAGCCACTGAATGAGACTTTACTGCAACTCCTATATTCCACTAATCTTATCCAAGATAGGTGCCATGGCAGTGCTTAGCATGTTTTTTTATTTGTTTCAAGAGGAAACTCATTGGAAGATCAGACTTCTTGGGGGTCAGGTCTGAGCTTACAAATGTGGTCGCAGTGTGTTGATTCTCAGTCATTTGGCAGTATTAGAATACATTTGGGGCCTGTTTATTGTGTGATTTGTTGAGGTGGGACCTGATTTCTCCTTCGTTTTCTGTTTTTGCCACAGTCTCACATAGGATGATGCTCGTTGAAAGGTCAGAAACCGCTGTGGGTGGCCCGAACTCTACTCCCTTTTGAAGAGTCAGGACTCAGAAGATTCAAAGAAGATATTTATTAGTATACAGGAACAGACCCCTGGGACACAGCAGCTTCTCTCTTCAACTGCCCAGCTCTCACTGCATGACTCCAGTAACAGAAATGACAGGTTGCTAGGGAGCATGAGTGTTCCAAAGCAATACATAAATAAACATTGGCAAAAGAAACACAGGGAAGAATATAACACTCCCCCTCCTATCGACCCAGAGCAAGGGATATGGTCTCCTGTGGGGTTGTGGCCCAAGACAACAACCCCTGGGTTAAAGTTTAAGTATCATGCTATATAGAATCTAGTTGTGAGGTAAATAAACTCAGGTTTTCCCCTCAAATATAAATATGACTCACCAAAAATTTGAGCTGTCCCTAAACAAACAAAAAAAGTGAGTGGCCCAGCCCATCCTCTTCCGGCCGATGACGAGAGAAGACTGACCGGTGTAGACCTGGGCGCAGCGTGATGTCATAATCCCTCCCCTCAATTTTCCACCTGTTGCTTCCAGCGTTGTTGAGGGACATGTTCCCACACAGTACAAGATCTAAACCTGCAGCAACACCAAGACCGTTGTGAGAGTGCCCTATGCCACGGGTAGCGAGGTGCACTTTTAGTGCAATGACCGAGTCCTTCGCCCTGCCTTTCAACTTGTTGCTGCTAGCGTTGCTGGGGGACGTGGTCCCAACTCAGTACAAGGTCTAAACACAAAGTACCACCAAGACCACTGTGAGAGTGTAACTATTTCTTCTCCTAAACAAGTCAGGCAATTTTTGTTTTGATAACCCTCTCCGGTGGCAAGCATACGCTTCATTCACAGCAAGCCTAGACAATGGAGATCAATTTAGATGCCAAAATGAAGGAAATTCTCTCAATGGGTCCCGAAAGAGGAGTGTTTGACCCTATGATGGTGGAAATTTCTATGAAAATCAAATCTATAACATCTGAATTTGCTTGCTTTCACAAGCACCTGGACTCCAAAGACTGGAAGAGGTAGAGACACAATTGTAAAGACAACCGTACTAGGACACAGAACTTTCGCACCTCAGGCATAAAGTGACAGATTTGAAGATCTGCTCTGGAAGGGGCAACATCTGCCAGTATGGCATCACTTAGCAAATTGACTAAGGTGACAGGACCTCTTCTAAATGCTTTTCTCTCCAATCAACTAGATATGCGATTTCCAGACTCTTTTGTTTCCAGAGTGCACCTAGGTTAAGACTTAGGGACGCTCAAAGGGTGGACTCCTCGAGACCTATCATAATTTGCCTGTTTTGTCATAAGCATGTTTGAGCCAGCTTACAGGCTGCAAAGAAACATGAGGTCACTTCTCTGTTGACTCTTCCCATGACACCACTGTGAAGAAAAATTCATTTGTGTACTGCACCATAGGCTGCATCAGTGAGAGTTTAAGCTATGTGTGCATGACTCAGCTGTGAAGTTTGTCACTGGTAAAGGAACCTGATGATTTGGTAATTGTGTCTGGACACTATTGATTCTTCATCAGTGGCAACGTCTACCATAAAAGAGGATGATATTCCAATGCTTGTAGAAGACAGTGGTAAAATACAGCACTTTGAGTTTCCTCATTCAGCAACTTCAGCTGTTGCTGTGTCTCGTCACCAACAATCAGGAAAAAAGGGACCAAACAAGGTAGAGGAGTCTCTTGTACGAGACAGAGATAAGTGCATTTTGCTGTTTAGAACCACTCCTCTGAATTAAGAGTCCATGTGTAGCTGGCTATCCTTGCTCCAGTTGTCCTTTCCCGTTGTGCTTGGTGGCTGGTATGTATTTTAAGCTTTTTCAGGGTTCTGTACTTTTGTACGTTATGTTAGTTCATATTTTCACATATAGGTCTTATGGCTCAGTAAGTGTTGTAGAGTTTTTGTGTATTTTGCACTGGTCTGCCTTTCCTCCCCTCAGGGGCTCCTGCTTTGTACTCTACAAACGCATTTAGGTTTCTTATCCTGATCACGCCCATGTAAGGCATTGCACCCACCTTTAATCAGATTGGCCTTCAGACATGCGACATGACATGTACACACTTACCCATTCAGCTGCCTGACCATCTTCAGCATTCAGGGACACAGATGATGCTGCGCGTCTCTTCTCTGCACTTGGCACTTTAGCTGCTTATCTATTTTAAACACTGTCCATTGGATCGCTTTTTATTGTGTGTTGATTGCAAGTGTTTTTAACCTTTAAATATCTTATAATACTTTAATGTGACCCCGAGTTGTAGTTTTTTTTTCCACACACCTCTATTCCTTTGAGCCTCGCTCTGGTCCACCGCTGCTTTGCCGTTTGTGTGGAGGGCAGGCTCTTTCCTTCTTTGCGGCGCTCACACTAATTGCGGCGTACTTCCGGCTGGGTTCCAAGAGGGTGTGACTAGCTTGCGATCTCCTCTATTTCAGATGAGGACATTGTGACCGCGCATTGGACACAGATGAGGCTGTGCTTCTTTTCTCTGCACTTGGCACTTAAGCTGCTTATCTATTGTAAACACAGTCCATTGTATTGCTTTTTACTGTGTTTTGACTATGAGTGTTTTTAACCTTTTAATATCTTATAATACTTTTATGTGACCACTAGTGCTAGTTGTTTTTTTTCATACCCCCATTCCTTTGAGCCTCGCTCCAGTCCAACATTCGTGTGGGGGGCGGGCTCTCTCCTTCTTTGCGGCGCTCACACCAATTGCGGCGCACTTCTGGCTGGGCTCCAGGAGGACAGGACTAGCTTGCGATCTCATCTATTTCAGATGAGGAGATCGCGACCACACAGTGGATGCGCGCTGCGGGCATGCCGCTGGCACTCGAAGGCACGCCTAAGCCAAGCCCGTCTGCGCCCATCCATGCATGGACATCGCCAGATGCCAGGTATGCTGCCATTTTTGCCGAAAACAGGCTCACCTATGCCCCAGCCAGTCTCCTGAACATCAGGAAAATTGTCCGCCCTTATAATCACTCTCCAGGCCTCCTTCCAGAGGGCCCATTCTGTTGTTTGCACTGTGGTATCAATTCCTGGGCACTGACCCCCCCACTGCTTTCTCGTACCTCACGCTCCAACAACTTCATTAAACTACTCAGCCTCAATTGTTGCTCATTAGTTAAACACCATTCTGACATCTATGACTTGCTATTTGAGGAATCCCCTGACGCCCTTTTTCTATCCGAGACCTGGCTTTCTGTAGACTCAGAGTCAGTGCTAGGACTGGCCCTCCCACATGGCTTTAACATTGTGACCCTTAATAGAGAGTCTAGAGGTTGCGGCATTGCCCTGATTTTCAAATTTTGCCATACCTGCCCCTTTGTTAAAGAGACTCTAATTGACTGTGAGTGCACTCACGTCGGGCTCTCTCTGAATGCCTGGTATACCATGTCTGGGTTACTTATATATCATCCGCCCAAAACCTCTAAAGAGTTTAGGTCGTCGCTTGTGGAAACTGTCAATATCTTGGCCACAAGGACAGCTAGTTTTAGTGTCATTAGGGATTTGAACCTGCACTTAGAAAATCCCCAGGATGTGGAGCTGTGCAATTTCTTGGCTGATTTGGGTGCCTCTCAGTTGATGCACTTGGTACAGGGTCCCACTCACTCTGCAGGACATCTGCTGGACCCTGTGTTCTCAAATCTTCCTTTTCTATTAGTCCACACTCCTACTCTCTCTGGGGTCCTCCCTGTGGAAGCAATGTCAGACGGTTGTTTTTAAACGCCCGTGGCATAAACTTGATCTCGCGCAATTTCACGACCTTCTTTCTAGAAATGCCTTCAGTATGCCAGATGACCCGGATGCTGCTGACAAAGCTTTCTCAGATTGAATTTGCAGACCCCTTGATGCACTCATTCTGGTAAAATGGTCAGCTAGCCATAACTCCAAATCCAACCCATGGTACAACGACGATCTAGCCATTTTGCCTAAAACCTGCAAAAGGCTGGAAGGGGTATGGAGATGGGAGTATGACCCTTCGCAGAAGAAAATTTATCAAGCAGCAATGAAAAGCTATCACAGGGCCATTCACACAGCGCGTTCAGCTTATTTCACTGGGGAAATCAGGAGTAGTGGCAATCCTTCAAAAACGATTTTTTCCAAACTGAAAAGTTTGAAACAGCCTGGGGTCCCGGCAGTGCCTCCTATATCATCCAACGAGTAGTGTGAGGCTCTTAACACTTTTTGTTGTTGAAAAAGTGGAGAAAATTTACTCGTCCTTTATTCACATCGTTACGAGTCCGGACCCTGTGCCGGATCTGCATCCAATTCATACTCTGGCTGTATTCCCGAAGGTCTTCTTGGAGGAGCTACGGTTGATTTGCATCAAGATTAAATCTGGCTACCCTCAGATCCCCTCAAACCTGACCAGTTTATGAGATTGTTACCTGTGCTCTTGTCAACTCCGAGCCAGGTGAGCAACAAATCTTTGTCCAGTGTGGCTGTTCCCAACACCTGGAAGCAAGCAAGGGTGGTTCCTCTGCTTAAGAAACCTACCCTGGATGTTGCCAAACTGGAAAACTATCGCTCAATCTCCCTTTTCCCATGGATCGGTAAGATCCCTGAGACTCATGTAAACTCCATCCTTACCAGATTTTTGGAAGCGAACAATTGCCTGGACATCTCTCAGAATGGCTTCTGCTCAGGCCACAGCACTGAGTCTGCTCTCCTGGCTGTCATTGAGCATCACAGGCTCGTTCTAGATGAGGGACATACGTCAGCTCTGATTCTTTTAGACCTCAGCTCTGCATTCGTCATGGTCTCTCATCAGATCCTGTTACATAGGCTGCAGGAGGCAGGTGTAATGAGCTCTGCCTTGGCTTGGTTTGCTTCTTTTCTTTCTCACAGGGCCTTCCAGGTCGTGGCCCCACAGTTCGCCTCCACGCTCCATGCCAACAAGCAAGGGGTCTGGCCGGGCTCCGCGTTGAGCCCCATGCTTTTTAACATTTATGTGCAACATCTGGCCGTCCTGGCGAAGAGCAGAGGGCTTACCATTGTATCATATGCCGATTATACAAAGCCGGTGGTCACTCTCTCGGACGACACCAGGGGGGGCAGCATCAAAGTTTCAGGAGGATCTTACCGCTGTCGCAGAGTGGATGACTGATAACTGTCTCCAACTGAACTCCAGCAAGTCAGAGGTCCTGCTGGTGGAAAGACATCAAGAGCTGTCAGGGGATTGGTGGGGGCCTACCCCTAAGCAGGTGGTGAAAGATCTTGGTGTCTGGGTCGATTCGGACTTCAGCTTTCAGTTTCAAACCAAGAAAGGTGCAGGTACCTGCTGTGGCATACTTTGGGGGCTTAAACCATTGCTTGGGCTTTTTGACTCTCCTGTCAGACAAATGATTATTCAGGCCTCGATTTTGTCAAGATTGGACTATGCCAATGCACTGTACATTGGGGTAAATAAGAATGAAACCCTGATATTACAGCGAGTTCAAAATGCTGCAGCTAGAACCCAGCTGGGTCTCCCCAGAACTTGCCCCACTTCTCAGGCAATTCGCCAGTTGCATTGGTTCCCTGTTGTCAACCTAGTTGAATTCAAGGTCCTCTGCACTGCATTCAAAATCTTGACATTTTCTACTCTTGCCATCTTGTCCAATCCACTGCCACCTTATTCCCCTACGCGCCATCTTCGCTCCTCGGGACAACATCGGCAACGGTACCTCGTACAAGGAGGGCACGGTTGGGCGGGCGCTCTTTCTGTTTACTGGCTGCCAAGCTATGGAATGCTCTGCCATTTCCCATCCGTGCCATGGAGAACTACATGGCTTTCCGGAGGGCTATTAAAACCCATCTTTTCCCCACAGCCTAGTGCCTTCTTCTGATTTTCAGCCTCTATGTTCTGCTTCAGTGCTGGGATGCCTCTTTGCTGAAACAGCTGTGCGCTATATAAAAGATGCTCATTCTCTTCTAGAACTACCCAAGTTTATTGCTATTTGAGGTTGCCCAGGTCAAATCTATTACAAGTTTAAGAAATAAATTTGGCTCTCAGTTTAAATTTAGTGTGTGTTCCAGGCACTTGAGATTAGTTTTCCTACATCTGTACTTGCTGGAATATCACTTCATTGTCACAGTACATAATAGGATGTATTGTATGCATTGTTGTTTTCTATAGCCCCCTAATCTTGAAGAACAGCCGCCTGAAACTGAACTCAGATAAGACGGAAGTCCTCATCCTGGGATCCTCACCCTCTGCCTGGGACGACTCCTGGTGGTCCCCCGCCCTAGGCAGCGCACCCAAACCAACAGACCACGCACGCAACCTGGGCTTCTTCCTGGACAACTCCCTCTCCATGACCAGACAAGTCAACGCCGTCTCCTCGTCGTGCTTCAACATCCTGCGCATGCTACGTAAGATCTTCCGGTGGATCCCCACCGAGACCAGGAAGACGGTCACCCAGGCCCTCGTCACCAGCCGTCTGGACTACGGCAACACCCTCTACGCCGGTACCACCGCCAAACTCCAGAAGAGACTCCAGCGGATCCAGAACGCCTCAGCACGACTCATCCTGGACATCCCCCGTCGCAGCCACATCTCCGGACACCTGAGAGATCTGCACTGGCTCCCGGTCAACAAGAGAATCACCTTCCGTCTCCTCACCCACGCACACAAAGCCCTACACAGCCAAGGCCCAGGATACCTCAACAGCCGCCTCAACTTCTATTCTCCCAAACGCCAGCTCCGATCGACCAGCCACGCCCTCGCCGCCGTCCCCTGCATCCGTAGAGCCACCACAGGGGGACGGTCCTTCTCCTACCTCGCCGCCAAGACATGGAACTCCCTCCCCACCCACCTCCGCCTGACCCAGGATCACCTCGCCTTCAGGAAGCAACTCAAGACCTGGCTGTTCGAGCAGTAGCAGATCCCCCTCCCCCAGCGCCTTGAGACCCTCTGGGTAAGTAGTGCGCTATATAAATGCGATGATTGATTGATTGATTGATTGATTGATCTTCCATTTTAGATTGGTTCGCATACCTTTACCTGTAGAACATCTATTTTTATAATGGCTATACGCACCAGGATAGTTCCCGGACCATCCATTGCCAGGTCAATGCACATTATCTCAATGAATTTAATTTTAAAAGTGTAATTGCAACTTCAGGCTAAACGCTCGCTAAACAAATTTCACTCCCCCCACTGTCCCCGCCCCGCCCCACGAACCTTGCCCGCCCTACCTCAGCCGACTTGGTGCTGCCGGGGATTAAAATCTAAATCCACCATCTTTGGTGAGGAGCAGGCGAGCGGGACAGTGCTCGGCCCCTCCCACCTCGGAGTCTTCAAAAACGGCGATTAGAAGCGCATGCACCGATTGTTAGTGTGCACATGACTGTAGAGGTCCTGAGGCGGAAGCCGGGACTGATGTTCGAGTGAGTGAAAGAATTCGCATTTTGACCACTGTTTCTGACCACCTTTTAAAAGATCTATTTTTTAAAAAGTTCTTTTGTATGATTATTGTGTACTCTGCTTTTAAAGATTTAATTTTAAAAGTGTAATTGCAACTTCAGGCTAAACGCTCGCTTAACAAATTTCACTTCCCCCACTGTCCCCGCCCCGCCCCACGAACCTTGCCCGCCCTACCTCAGCCGACTTGGTGCTGCCGGGGATTAAAATCTAAATCCACCATCTTTGGTGAGGAGCAGGCGAGCAGCACAGTGCTCGGCCCCTCCCACCTCTACGGTTACAAATGAACATCTTTCGCAGGCAGCGGAGCGGAGGAGCGCAGCGGGCGCTTCGACGGCGCGCCGAAGACGCGCCAAAGACTAGCCCGTCTGCGCTCGTCCGCGCCTGCACGGGACTAGGGACTGGAAACTCTGCCTTACTGACAAGGGATAGGCCACATATACCACGACTGACTTACTCAAAAGATAAACTTATGCTTCTTAATACAAAACCCCCACAGGGCCATCCTCCATGTGCTATAGTGGAGCCTAACAACATCACAGGATCGTTTGGCTGGCAGACATGTAGATGGGTTACTAAATCCAAAGATGATTTAACATCAAGAAACTCCACTAATCTCGAGATATCCTGTATCTATTTGAACACACGATCACTCCCCAAACATTCAATTGAACTCTGGGACACTCTATACCAACTGCAACCGGACCTAGTGTTCCTTACGGAGACCTGGCTTGACACCCACAGTACTCCGGATATCGCACCTGCACTCCCTATAGGGTATAACATTTTAAACCTTAACAGACCCAAAAAGAAGGGTGGAGGGGTAGCCTTGCTATTTAAAGAGAAGTTCACTAGTACCCAAGAAGCTCCCAAACAGGATAGCAAGCATGAAGTTACGATTTACTCAATATCCCTAGGCTCCTATCTACTGATGGGAGGAACTATCATTTATAACCCTCCAGGGAGCACAGCAGAATTTAGTACTCAACTCCTCTCTCAGATTCTTCCTACCTGTTTAAAGCACAAAAATATCTTAGTATTAGGAGACTTTAATGTACATTTTGAGTCATATAATAATCCGCTCACCAGGCATCTTGCAGATAATATGCAAATCCTACAATTAACACAACTAGTCAACCAGGACACACATAGAGCCGGACACAGACTGGACCTGATATTTACAAATATCGAGACCACTACTATTAAAAATATTACGCCTCTTACGTGGACTGATCACTATAGAATAGATTTTAATATTAGACTACCAATAAATAAAGTGAGACCAATGACACAGAAACCAGTTACAACCAAAATCTGGAGCAAATTCTCATTGGAGAAGTTTCAACAGAATTTTCACTATACTAATTTAGGCTCCTCCACTGAATAAGAAATACACCAACTACAGAAAAGTATTGGTGAAGCACTTGAACATTGTTCAATAAACTCCACTAAAAGTACAACTAGGCGAACAATGTCGGAAAAGTGGTATGGTCCAGATCTCAAGGTACTCAAAAGAAAATGTACTACGCTGGAACATAAATGGAGATTAAGCAAAACCACGATTGACAGATCCATTTATAAAAAAGAACTGAAACCCTATAACGCAGCTATTCGAAAGGCAAAAAAAGATAATTTTTCTCAACAAATTTTAGAACACAAACATTCCTCTAAAGAACTTTTTAAAATAGTTAAAGAACTGTGCAACCCCCTTAGCCTTACAACACATTTGCCACCGTCACAGGAGGGATGTGATAAAATCAGCAATTACTTCTTTGATAAAATAGATACAATTTATTTTTCTTTCACCAGTAATGACCAGGAATTGACTGAGCACAATACTGATGCAGAGCCTCTCCCATTGGTCACCTGCTCTGCCTTTGGCCCTTTCTCCGAGGAAGAAGTAAATAAAGTCATGTCAGAAATTAAATCGGGCTCGCCATTGGACCCTTGCCCACATCACATTTTTCTACAACTAATCCCCTTAATTGGTCCAATGGTGACGCAAGCATTAAATCAGTCAGTAGACCAAGCGAAATTTCCAGCTATCTGGAAGACAGCAGTAGTGACTCCCTTACTTAAAAAAGCTGGTACGGACATAAACAACCCTGCCAACTACCGGCCCATTTCGCAGTTGCCATACCTTTCAAAGGTATTGGAAAAATTAGTGAACAAACAGTTATCAAACTATCTGGAAACTAATGACCTGCTCGATGTCTCGCAGACAGGCTTCAGGTCGAACAACAGTACCGAGACAACTCTCTTGGCAGTACTGGTTGACATCAGAAGTCAGGTTGATGAAGGTAAAACGGTGGCCCTGATATTGTTAGATTTATCAGCGGCTTTTGATATCATATCTCATAACCTCCTGATGCAAATGTTAGCTGCAAAAGGACTGCAGGGAAAAGCCCTGACCTAGTTGAATTCTTTCTTATCAGACAGATCACAATCTGTCCGATTAGGCAGCTACACCTCTACACCCTGTAAGATTAAGTATGGTGTACCACAGGGGGCATCATTAAGTCCAACATTATTTAATGTTTATGTATCATCACTGGCCACTATCGGGAAAAAAGGGGGCGTTAACGTCTGCTCATACGCCGACGATACACAACTAATGATTGTCTTAGATGGTGAAAAAGATCCCAAAAACAGACTGTTCAACTGCCTTTCTGAACTATCCAGATGGATGCATAATCACTGTCTGAAATTAAATGCCGATAAATCGGAGATTTTACTGTTCGGCGGTTCCCAACAACTTTGGGATGACACCTGGTGGTCCAACATTCTTGGTGCCCCCCCAAACCAACCCAGATGGCGAGGAATTTGGGAATCTACATTGACAATAAGTTGTCAATGAAAAACCACGTGCCAACTATCTGTGGTAAAGGCTTTGCACTGCTGAAAATGCTACGAAGAGTGTTTCCATGGATTCCCCTGGAATGTAGAAAGATCCTAGTACAGTCACTACTAATTAGTAGACTTGACTACGGGAATTCCCTATTCGTTGGCATGGCAGATTACCTATTCTCAAAATTACAGCTTGTTTAGAATGCGGCAGCAAAAGCCGTATGTAACAAAAGAAAATATGACTCCGCAACAAGTTGTTTGAGGGCCCTACACTGGTTGCCTATGATAGAAAGAGCCACATTTAAAATGCTATGCATCACCCACAGAGCATTGCACAAAACAGGTCCAACCATCCTAAAAAATAGAATTAATTTCTATGTTCCAAACAGAAATCTTCGCTCCCAACACACAGCAAGAGCGATAAACACGAGAATAAAGAAGGTTAGGACGGGAGGACGTGCCTTCTCACACCTGGCAGCAAACCTGTGGAACAATTTACCGACAGATTTGAGACTCACAGATGACTATCTTATCTATAGGAAAAAAACTTAAAACAACACTGTTCCCTAATACCCACTAAATCACAACATCACCATCAACAACTACCAGTTATATGTACATTGTTAATTTTAGCGCCATGATATCCTTTTAGGATGAATGTTAGCGCTTTATAAATACTTTTTACCATTACCATTACCACTAGAACTTTACTATTGACCTGTTATCCATTAGGACGTGGGCAGAATACAAGCGAAACATGGCTGGCGGGGCTCTTTGCTCTTTTGCTTGCTCATGAATGACCACAACTTGGTGGATGAGTCACATATGGGTAGGAGGGCCAAGGTGGTCCCCCCTACCCATACGTCTCTCAGCCACTGCACCAGAACAGTATAGTTCACAGTGTCGAACGCAGCTGATCAATCAAGGAGCATGAGGACCGCCCTCCTCCCCTCATCCACCACCCTGTGGATCTCTTCGATTGCAAGGATTAAGGACGATTCGATGGAATGGCGTGAGCGAAAACCATGCTGAGAGTTGTCCAACAGGTTATTTACATCCAGGTATTCGATAAACACTGTGTTCAGTTGTTTCTCCTGAGGTCCTGGGGAAATTAGAAAGTCGTTATAAATTCCTTGCACCTTATCTTGAAAATACCCAGCTAGTTTATTGCACAGGGTTTGATCAGGCTTGAAAGCATTGTCCTGTTGAGGTTTGGCTAGAATGTTGACAGATTTAAACAGTTCCTTTGCGGAGTTGCCCGCCTCCTTTATTTTAGTTGTAAAAAAATGTTTTTTTGCGGCAGTGATTGCCTCCTTATATTGTGAAATAATTATGTTGTATATGGATTTATTTTGATTATCATAATCTTGTCTCCAGAGGCGCTCAGTTTTTCTGTGGCTAATCTTTAAGCATTTGAGCTCTGGGGTATACCAGGGTGACGATGTCTTGACTCTTTTGACTGTCACTAATTTCTTGGGTGCAACCAGATCGGCTGCTGACAATAGCCAGCTATTGAACTGCAGGGCTGCCACGTTGTTATCTATTTCTGGCATAGCAGGGAGGTGGTCGAGGGCCGACTCAAAGTCGTTGCCCTTGAGTTTGTTCCAATGCCTGATTGATGCCTTAGATGGTTTAGCCTGTGCACGAAGATGTAGCTGTGTGACTTTGACGTTAAAATAAATAGCCTTATGGTCTGTCAATGGCAGGGCTAACAGGCTGATCAGGGTGATGTTAGGGTTGCTTGTAATAATCCTGTCTAATGTGTGTCCTGCCTGGTGAGTAGGTTCAGTTATAAGTTGGTTTAGGATGAAAGCATTTAGATTATCCACAGGTCTAGTAGTATCTGTGTTATTTTTAGATTCTAGATGGTAATTGAAGTACCCAAGAATTGTGAGGAAGTGAGGGTCTGCGTATGACTCCAGAAGCGCCAGGAGGGCTCGGGAAAAAGCTGCTTTGGTGCCAGGTGGATGATAAATTAGTATCCCCTGAAATGTGAGGAGGTTATTTAACTTTATGCAGAAATACAGTGCTTATGCAGGCAGAGGAGAGATGGTCGCCACACCTACTTTAAAGTGATTGCGATAAATAATCGCTAAGCCCCCCCTTTGCCTTTCTCTCTATCCTGTGAGAAGAAGGCATATAGCCTACTGGTAGAGCCATGTTGCAGTCTGGCACTGATGTAGTGTCTGTCCAAGTTTCGTTCACGAAAATTAAATCTGGTGTAGAGAGTTGGATTAAATCTTCCTACTCACATTTGCGCTTGACTACAGAATGGGCATTTAGCAAAAGACACTTGGCAGACACCATAGATGTTGCCTTGAAATCCTTGATAATCCTGTTCGTGTCCTTATCCCTGCAGCCATTTTCTCCATTTCTACCAGTAGCAGACTCCTTTACATCCTGCACTTTCCCTGGCTTGTTTATGGACACAGGGACCAAAAAGGTTTCAGGATTAATTCTCAAAGAACGATCAGTACAACAAGCCTCTGTCCCAACAAGGTTTTGAAGGAGCATGTTGTGAAATGCATACATGCTTCCTCGCAATTCAAGCCAATTTGGCCAAGGGTTCTAGCGCTGGTCACACTCCCGGCACCGACGGGCGGAGACTGGCTTGCCAGCGTGCTGGATATAGTGGCGGTAGGCAGTAAGTGTCAACCCCAGTGCAGCGTGATCCCATCTAACTTCAGGGTACCTAAGGGGTCGAAACGCCGAGCTGCTGATGGTTACTTGGAAGGATTCAGACTGGGGGTAAGATGAGCAGATTCAGATGCGGTGCTATAATCAAAATTTTAAAAGTGTCAGTCAAATTAGCGTGGTATAATTAAAATCGAAATTCAATAAAAACAGTTAAGGCTAAGTTCAACAATGTCAGTGCAAACAATAGAGCAGGGCTAAATCGGTAACATTTTCACTTTCGGGCCCCCCACCCAAGATAACAGCTAAGTGTGCAGCCCCGGTAGTAACGGAGGGGTTTAAATACCTGGGCATATATATTGTAAGAGATCCTGCTGTTTTTATGCAGAACAACCTTAAGCCCCGGATGGACGCCTAGGCGCTGATGTACTTCACTGGCATGCCCTCCCGTTGTCATTAAAGGGTAGGGCAGCTTGTTAAAAATGATGGCCCTGCCTCACTTCCTCTATGTTCTTCAGAACACCCCATATTGAGTCCCCCAAATTTTTAAGAAAATATCCCAGGAAGTCAGATGTTACTATGGCAAGGGGGCTCACCTAGGATTGTGTTTGCCAAGTTGCAACGAGAGGTGAACGATGGGGGCTTAGCGGTCCTGGACATCAGGCTTTATTATTGGGCCTCCCAGCTTCTGGTTATATATGACTAAGTATATGCAGACCCGGGTGAACCGGCATACAGGGTGGACAGGGCCGGCATGCCTGGAAGCTTCACTCCTGTACTCTAAAGGGAGGCCGCTGGAGTGTCCATCGGATACAAGAGTAGTTGTAGAGGGTTGGAGGGAGGCAAATAAGTTACTGGGTTGGTCAGGGAAGTTGACTGGCCAGACCCCACTATGGGAGGGCGATCTACGGAGGGAGGTGGCAACACTGGAGGGTTTCGGAAAGTGGAAAGTAATAGGGAATGACCACCTAGGTGATTTGTGGAGAGGAGAAACACCACTTACCTTCGAGGACCTGCAATAGGAATACACCTTGCATCAAACGCAGAAATACCACTATCTTAGGCTAATGCAGACCCTGCAGCGTCACATTCAGCGTGGCACTCCCATTCCAGATTACTCACCTCTGGAAGATAGAATACTCCTTGACCTTATCATGGACAAACCAACTTCCAGAATCTACCTTAATCTGGTCAATAATATCCCACACCCCCTAACGGCCCTGAGAGCAGCATGGACAGATGATCTAGGGAACATGGATGACACAGATTGGCTGGAGGCAATGCAGAGTCCAAGGGAGATTGCAGTGCGGATGCAGTTCAAGCTAGTGCAACTCAAAATATTACACCGTATATACTACCCACGCGTGCAACTATACACCTGGGGTAAAACGTTAGGGGATCACCTTTCTTCACATTCTGTGGGAGTGCCTTGAGATAGCCAGATATTGGATGGGTGTCACGGATGTGCTGTCCAGAGAGTCAGGGGTACTGATCAAAGGCAATTCAGACTGTCCCAGATATACAGGAATTTGGCTTGCCCTAGCAGCTAGGATTGCCAAAAGGAACATTGCAAGGAGGTGGGAAGCGCCCTCCCCTCCTTCTTTGGTTGACTGGAAACGTGACTTGGATTGGTGCCAGCCGGCTGAAGAAACTGTGTATAAAGGTAGAGGGTGTGTCAAAAAGTGGGATAAAATAGGTTCAGCATGGCTTAAGTATAGAGGGGGGATGGTAGTAGAGGATTAGCGCCCAGTGGGGCACAGCTAGGAGAAAATGGGGCCCTAATTTGCTAGAGGGGTTACCATGCCAAATATATGTATAAACCTTCATGGGTTGGATCTTTTGAAATGAATATTACCAGTGACCTTGTATCCCTCTGGGAGCCAAATGTGGTTAAGCTAAGATGTCAACTACGTACAAATTACTGTAATTGTTATTATGAATGGTCAATTGAGCAAAAGTTAATAAAAAGAATTTTAAAAAAACAAAAAACCACCAGGTTAGTATAATTGATATGCATTTTATAAATAAAACAAGACCAAAACGAAATAGATCCAATGAGTAGAAGTCAAGAAATGCATTTTCAAAGACTAAAAGGATCTGTATCACTTAGAAGCAATATGTGCAAATGGGGGTTATCTAGTCGCTCTGCACTGGGGCAAAGCCAAGAGTTCAGATCGACCACTATGAAGTGCAGGCCGGATACAGGAGCCACGCAGGTCAGTTGAACATAGTACTTTGATCCAGGCCGCAACAGCGAGAAGTGGGGTGCAGATGAGAGATACGTCAATGTTGATCCTTCTAAATACAATCCATTGAGCCGAGAGGGGTTCTTTCCATACACAAGCACCAGGTTTCTCCATGCAGTCAAGGGGATACATTGATCTTCCCACACTGCATTGGGCAATTTTTGTCAGCATGTACTCTGGTTTACAGTCTGAAGTGACAACCGCTGGTAGAACTTGACAAAGACCATAATGTAAAGTCTGTTTGGAAAGACCGGGTGAGAATTGACTCAGTTGGGTCTATATTAGACCACCTCACCTGTCACGTAACAGCTTAGTACACCTAGAAATACCACACATTGGGACATAAATTTGAGGTTTGGCACAGGGTGTCTTTAAGTTAAAGATGCACCAAATAAAAAACAACACCGTCTGTATCCTGAGAACGTGTGACCTAGATTGTGGACCAGTCAAAACTTCTTATTTTCTAAAATATGATTTTAATGCTGGATTTTAAATCTTGGATTATGATTTATCATCTTGCCCTGAGGAAGTCTGCTTTGACACCAACAGTTTGAGACGAAACACATGTTGGTAAAAGGCCTCATATTACCAATCAAGGAATAAAAAGATTTTTGAAACCACGACCTCAAATCATTTCTGTGTGCCTGGAGAACATTAACGATGCATCAGTGCCGAGGCATTGGTTCTTTGAGTGTTGAGCTGGTTCTGAGGGCGATGTGCCAATTCATTTCCCACAACAGGGTCAATGTGCTGGCTCTGCTACATTGCGAATGGAGATGTGTTGATTTTCTGAAGCAAGAATCTGGGTCCACTTCCAATGGACCAGGCACAGGCGCCGTTGTAGTGACTTTGAAAGCCCTGAGTCTCAAGCAACAGGAGGCAAGCCAACAAGCCCTTGAAGAGCACTCTGGATTTAAGGTAGAGTACAGCTCTCTCTCAGCAGGGTCAGAGTGTAGAGATGTCTCTGTTAGAATGTTCATATGTATCTAGCTAACGTAGAATGTTATCATTGAAAAGACTGAGGCAGTACAGAGGAAGCTGGTGGATAGAGGAGCTGGAGTTTCCAGTGTCATATCTTCAAATAAAGTCATAGATCTACAATCCTACAAACCTGCAATTTCCTTTATTTCATCTTTACACAGAGGGCAGCAGGCAATAGGGCAGCACAGCAGAAAAGCAAACTTCCTGATCAGTAATCCCTCAAAGTAACAGTTCTTGTAGTAGAACAGCATTTCTTCTGACAGAGGTTTTTTACAGGTCCAGAAGTGTCTGATTTGTTGGTGTCAGTGGTCCAGTGCTTAAACCCAGTCATGCCTTTAAAGTGGGGGGTGACTTCAAAGAAGGTTCTTTGAAGCGCACAGAGGTCCTTTCTTCCTAGCCCTGGTTTCAGACTCTCTACAAGAGTTAATCAACCCTTTGTGTGGGGACAGGAAGATGCCTAGTCAGGTGTGAGTGTCAGCTCTTCACTCCCATCCCACCCAGGATGAGTCATCAGAATACTGGTGGGCACTCAGACATACCTAACCTTCCTTTGTGTGTGGCTGTCTAGAGGTTATGCACAAAGTCAAGCTGTCACTCACTGGAGACAGGCTGCAGGAACACAGAGCTTTAAGAGCAGGGAAATGCCAAGTTTCTACAAGTGAAATGTCTTAAATAGTAATGTTTAATCCAACTTTACCTGTAAAGAGCATTTACTGTTACCATTCCAATGATATAAAACATGACAGATCTACTCCTTCGCAATAAGGAATTACACCTCAAAAGGAAATCCCAATGTTAACCTAAGGAAGAAGTAGGCCTCACAGTAGTGAAAAGAGAATTGTGGTGTTTTTCACTGCCGGGGCATTCAAAACCTAAAAGTATGCATCCTACTTTTACTTACAGAGCACCCTGCTCTATGGACTACTTAGGGCCGAGCTTAGGGTGACATGTGTAATAAAAACAGAGTTTAAGGCGTGAATGTGGGGTTTTAAATGCCAAGTCGACATGGCAGTAAAACTGTACACACAGGGTCTGCAATGGCAGGCCTGAGCCATGTCTAAATTCTACTTGTGTGGGTGGCACAGTCAGTGCTGCAGACCCACTAGTAGCATGTAACTTGAAGGCGCTGGTCACATGTAGTACACTCTACTAGGGACTTACAGATAAATTAAGTATCCCAATTGTGGATATGTCAATGAAAACATGTTTAGAGGAGAGAGCACATGCATGTTAGCATTGGTTAGCAGTGGTAAAGTACTCAGAGTCCTAAAGCTAACAAAAACAAGGTCAGAAAAAGGGGATGAAGAAGGCAACACATTTGGGGTGACTCTTCAGAGTGGGCCTTTTTCCAACATCTAATAAAGCATATCCCAGAAAATTAGCAAACCGAGCCAAAACAACGGAGGTTATTGTGCCGCCACAACTGTCACTGAACTGTAAGCCACTATGATAAAGCCTAGAGAAAGTACACACATTCTAGAAGAGTGAGCTGAGGATGCTGGGTGAAGATCTTGGTTCAATTATTGTTTCTTCCAAGGTTTTCTGGAAAGACTAGAGGCTGTATCAATTGAACTTTTCCTAGAGAACCAGATACTGGACACTATGAAACCTAAATGGCTTTCACAACTAGTTCTTGCGGAAACTATGCATAAAATGCTGTCCCCAGAGCCTGGTAGCCCACAAAGAACTGTAGTGGCCAGATTCTTGAAGGATTGTGACAGATATACCATCCTCCAGTGCGACAAGTGAATCAGGATAACTCATTATAAGGATCTGGCATTCCAGATCTACTCCAACTACACAGGTTCAGCATGAGAGGATGTCCTTTCAGGCAGTAAAAAAAAAAAGAAATACTTGCTGCTATTTCCTGCCCAGTTGAAAGTACTCAAAGACAAAGCAACTAATGTCTTTTGCTCTCCACAAATAGCCAGGAGTTGGCTGGATATGAAGGAGCAGTGCAAAGGCACAGCCAGATATCGGTACCCTGAATGAGAGAGGAGACAATGAGTGGTTTGATTCCTTCATGTCAGGGCTGAGGAAGATCTTGACTGGAAACTGCTGAGACTCACCACTGGAAATTATTTGGAATACTGATAGGATATTGGAAACAGAGCACTGCAATATATATATTGGATGATAAACTCCTGTGTGGAAATTGAAATATATAGTGAATGAGAGTCACCTTATCAGTGACCCTAAAGGCAGCTGTGCGTAGTCTAAAGGGTCCAATAGAAGGCGATCATATAACACAGGGGCCTGCGTGGTGATACACTATTCATGAAGCCCCCCTCCAGTCTCATGGTTGAGATAATTCTAGACTCTCAGTTGACTTGTGTAGTGCTATTCCTCATGGAGAGGGGTGACTGGAGGCATGGATTCGCAAGGTCCCACAATGATGACAAGTTTTTTTTTTCATGGACTTTTCATGGATTAATAGTTCTAGGAATGTCAGACTGGACTAGGAAACAAGAATACATAACCACTTAATCAATCAATCAAAGTACTTGTAAAGTGCACTACTTACCCATGAGGGTCTCAAGGCAGTGAGGGGAGGGGGGAGCTGCTGCTGCTCAAAGAGCCATGTCTTGAGGAGTCTTCTGAAGGTGAGTAGGTCTTGGGTCTGCCGTAGGTGGGTCGGGAGGGTGTTCCAGGTCTTGGCGGCGAGGTAGGAGAAATATCTGCCGCCGAAGGTCTTTCGTTGGATGCGGGGACAGCGGCCAGGGCGAGGCCGGCGGAGTGGAGCTGGCGGGTGGGGGTGTAGAAGCTGAGTCTGCTGTTCAGGTAGGCTGATCCGGCGTTGTGGAGTGCTTTGTGTGAGTGGGTGAGGAGCTTGAAGGTGATTCTCTTGTCGATGGGGAGCCAGTGTAGGTCTCTCAGGTGGGGGGTGATGTGGTTGCTGCGGGGGACGTTGAGGATCAGTTGGGTGGAGGCATTTTGGATGCGTTGTAGTCGACGCAGGTGTTTGGCTGGGATTCCTGCGTAGAGTGCGTTGCCGTAGTCCGCCTGCTGCTGACGAGGGCCTGTGTCACTGTTCTTCTTGTTTCGGTCGGGATCCACTTGTAGATCCTGGGGAGCATGCGGAGGGTGTTGTAGCAGGCGGAGGAGACAGCGCTGACCTGCTTTGACATGGAGAGGGAGGAGTCTGAGGCCAAGGTTGGCGAGGTTGTCGATCAGGGTGGTGGAGTTGGTGTCGCTGTTGTTCTCGAGGTGGAAGTTCAGTTCCCCGAGGAGGATTTATTCCATGGAGGCAAGTGCGTGGGTGCTGGCGAGGTCAGTGATGGAGTCGCTGAATTGTGCCCAGGGTCCGGGGGGTCTGTAGATGAGTGTTACTCTGAGGGTGGTGTTGGGGTCGGTGTGGATCCACAAGTGCAGGTGTTCAGCGGTGTTGAGGACGTCGTCCACGTGGGTGGAGACCTTGAGGGTGATCTTGTGAACGATGGCTATTCCTCCTCCGATTCCGTTGGCACGATCCCAGCGGGTGACCTTTTAGCCGTCCGGGATGGATATGGTGATGTCGAGCGCCGAGGAGTCATTCCACCAGGTCTAGGTCAGGAAGGCGACGTCTGGGCTGGAGGTGTCGAGCAGGTCCCAGAGCTCGACGGCGTCTTTGCTTGCAGAGCGGGTGTTGAGGAGTATGCAGCGAAGGTGGTTGGGTCCGGTCCTAGGAGTATTGGTGGCTGTGTTGCGGGTGAAGCTGCAGGTGCGGCAGAAGAAAGGTCCGTGGGTGCGTTTCGGGGCAGCCTGGAAGCAGCGGTGGTCACGGCCAGCGTTGAGAGCGTGGAGGGTGCTGACGTCGTAGTGGAGTCTGGTGGCATGGTGGTTTCGGGGGTTCTGGCGCTGGGCGCGGTCCAGGCGCGGACGGGCCTTAAAGGAAGAAATGTCTGACAAAGAGATTTCTGCACATGTATAGAACATCGAAACTACTTGGATACACTGCATCTTCACAATAAAGTTGCTAACTATTTTTTTGCTTGAGAGTCTGTGGAAGTTGGGTTGCGGATTGTTTAGACATGAAGATATGAGAGCTGAGGGAGGCAGTGTCAAGGTCGATTGTTGATATGGAGCAATGGCTGTATACTTTGGGCCATATGTGCATGCCTTGAGCATAAGATACATGGAGTGCAGTAAGATTGACTTCTCACTTACCCATGATATAAGGTCTGTCAAGATGAACACAAGAAATGTCACGAACTTGGAAAACTTACACAAAATAGCTAATGGTGCTAACTTTCATAAAGACAAAATGTCAGAATAGCCTTTTTGAAGAAAACCCACCTCTCACCACATAAACGGCCCAGGTTGGCCCTGAAATGGAGGAGACAACTTTATTGATCAATCTGGACATCGTGCTTAAACAATGTGTATATTGAATAATGGAATGGTCCCATTTGGGCTAAATATGATACAGAGAGATTATAAGGGGAGGTGAGTCATGCTCTACAGAGACTGAACGGTAGAGATGTGTGTCAGTTGAATGTCTATGCCCCTAACAATTCAGACATAAACCTTTTACACAAAATTTTAAACTTACTATAAACCCACCTGAGCATTAGTTTATAGGTGGGTGACTATAACTGTTTAGTAACCGCTGTGAACGACATGAGCCCCTCAAAGTTGGGGAGCCAAATCAAACTCACTCTAGAGTTGATTGACACAGTAAATCAGCTCCATATGGTAACCATATGGCAGAACAGACACTGATTATTTTTATGTACTCCTACTCACCCGAAATGGCTCCTGTTGCAGGCAGGGTTTTAACTTTTAATCAAACATGAGCTGCAGCTAGGCTGCAGGTGCATAGTGTACATGGGCAGAATTCTTTCAGGTCACTCCATGCTGAATGTGACGGCAACTCTGAATCCCAACACTTGCTGAATGAGGGCCCGATTCACAGAACTAACTTAAGACAAAATCCTAAAGTTGCTACCATTTTGGTATTCACAGAAGGCACTTACTCATTTTGGTATTCACAGAAGGCACTTACTCATTTCGGTATTCACAAAAGTTAGGAGTCCTAACTTTAGGACTCCTAAATGGCTTCTGTGAATTCCGAAAGTCTTAAAGTTAGCATTTTTCACAGTTTAGGAGTAGTTAAGTTAGGACTCCTAACTTTACTACTCCTAAACTGGGAAAAATCCTAACTGTAAGACATATGAGCACTTTTCTTGCACCCCTCATTTTTTTGACAATCGTTTTCTGTTCTATTGATTATGCAATGCCTATAACTAATATATAAAGAAGATTTTGTCTCTTGAATGTAGTTGCTTTGTCTTTATTTATGGTGTATGTTTGATGAGTATTTTATACTCTTGTTTAACGTAATTATGAGAAAGAAACATCAGTGACTCAGTAAATTAATCTGAAGAGTCCTTTTGCCTCTTTGGTCTCCAAAAGAGGTACGTCAGGGGCAATCATCGCTCTTAGGGTTCTGATGAGGATGCATGAGTTGGCTTGAAGGAGCACCTTAAGCCTCAGTTCCAAGGGTCTAGGACCGCAGTGGCACAGCCTTAGAAGGATAGACTCACAGATGGCACAGTCCAGGTTCAGATGGAGGTCTTTAATATCCCTGAGACTTCAGGAGGCAAGCCAACAAACCCTTGATGTCACTCTGGGTTTAAGTGATGCAGGCCCAGTCCTTCTCACCTAAACACCGGAACAACAAGCACCAGGCCAGCACAACAAGGCTGAAGTATGGCAGAGCTGCAGTCCAGTAGAGTGGCAATCCTTTCAGCAACACTGCAGTTCTTCTTCCTGGCAGAGTCTTCACAGGTCCAGACAGTTACTGAAGTCATGGTATTAGGGGTCTAATACTTATACCCAGTTCTGCCTTTGATGTGGGGGAGACTTCAAAGAAGGCTTTCAAGTGCACAGAGGTCCTCCCTTCCTTTCCTGGCTCCAGACTCACTGCATGGGGGTATGCAGCCATTTGTGTGTAGGTGGCATGCAGCCAATTCAGGTGTAAGTGTGAGGCTGTGGCCGGTTCCTCCCTCCCATCTCCCAGGATGGCCCATCAAGTCACACCTAAGCTTCCGTTGGGTGCAGCTATTGAGAGGTAATACACCAAGCCCAGCTATCACCCAACCAAGACTGAACAGAGAGATGCAGCAGGCACCAAATCTCTAAAGTATGAAAAGGTCAGCTTTCAAAAAGTGGCATTTTCAGAATTGCAATTTAAAAACTTCACCATAAGTTGTGACTTTAACCCTTTGGGCGTGGCCGGAATTCCCCTGCTGTGCGGGCGAATTCCACGCATGCACAAATCGGACTGCCCCTGGCCGTTCAACGCACACGCCCACCATGACGTCTGACAACCGGGGGCCGTCAGACGCATTCAACGGGTTAAATTGTGATTCAAGAGAAATCAGACTTGGGGTCTTAACTCGTCCCAATTGGAAAGAACACTTCTAAAATGCAATAAAGGAATCCCAAATGTATCCTATTGGAGCGATAAGGCTTGCAATAGTGAAGAACGACTTTGGGAATTTTATTTTTACTACCAAGACATGTAAAACTTAAAATTCCATGTCCTGCCTTTTAAATAAATTGCAGCCTGTCCTGTGAGTTATACAGCGCCTAATGTAAGGGTAACTTATATGTATAAAAGCAAGAAGGTTTATGGTGTAGCAAGAGGTTTATCGTGTCAGTCCAAAGGAACAGTGTAAACTGCACATTCAGGCTCTTTAATGGCAAGTCGAGCCATGGTTATGGAACTACTTAAGTGGGTGGCTGAAAGAGTGATGCAGGTCCACTAGCAGCATTCAGTTTACATGCCCTTGGCACATGTAGTGCACTTTACTTTAGCCTTTGTCAGCAGTGGCAAAGTGCACAGAGTTCTAAAGTCAGCAAAAAAGAGGTCAGAATATTGGAGGAAGGTAGGCAAAAAGTTTGGGTAAGACCACTGTAAGGCTATTAGGTCTAACACATGGGATATGGTGGCAGGAGATTCATACTGCATTAACTTGATCTGTCATGATGAGCCTGTCAGATTTCTTGCATGCTCTGCTGGTATCGGTACTAGCTCCGATGGCTACCAGGTGGAGTCTCATGGGGAGGTCTTCTTACCAAAGGCCAGTACTTCCGTCATGTCGGAGCTGAGCTTCAGGCAGTTGGTTTGCTTCCACTCTGCTTCCACGGTCATGCAGTTGGTGAAGCTGGTTATAGTGGTAATCTTGTCCATCAGGTTGCGGATGAGTTGGGTGTCATGGGCATAGGTGATAATGGTAATGTCTTGCAATCGAATTATGTTGGTGAGCGATGTCATGGATATATTGAAAAGGGTGGGGCTGAGGGATGATCCCGATAGGACTCTGCATATCCCTTCCTTGATCTGTGATGTGAAGGGTGGCAGCCTGGTCTTTTGGGTTCTTCTTTTGAGGAAATACCCTATCCATTTGAAAGCAGATCCTTGTATGCAAATCTTGTGGAGTCTTCTGATGAGGGTGTTGTGGAATACAATGTTGAAGGCTGCAGAGAGATCGAGCAGGATGATGGCTGTTGTTCGTTCTTGGTCCAGGATTATTCAAATGTCGTCAGTGGCCACAATTAGTGCTGTTTTGGTGATGTGGTTCTTTCTGAATTCTGATTGAGTGCTGTCTAGGTGATAGTGAAGTTTGAGGTGGCTTATGAGTTACATATTGATGGCCTCTCTATCAATGAGGCTGGATTGGGGAGAAAGGAGATGGGTCAGAAGTTGCTCAGTTGATTCAGGTCCAATGTTGGCTTCTTGAGGACGTCATTGATTTCTGAAAGGTTCCATTCATTCAGGAAAGTGGGGAGCATGATGAAGGTGGTAATGATGTTGGTCAGGGTGGTGCTGAATGATGATGTTCTCAGGTTGTATATGTGTTGGAGGCAAGGGTCTATTTGGGCCCCTGAGTTTATGGTCCACATAATAGCGCTGTCGCTTCTGCTGAGGGTTGTCCATTAGGTCAGGTGGCTATCATGGTTGGTGGTGAGTAGGTTAGCCATGATTTTTCTGGGGTTGAGATGGTGTGTGAAGTTGCTGTACAGGTATGCGATAATGCTGTGGAAGAAGTTTGATAGGTTGTCGCAGAGTTGTTGGGAGGCAGAAATGTTGTTTACAGTGGCTAAGGTTGAGGTGAAATCCATGACGTTAAAGACGAATACCTTGCAGCTGTTGGAGCTTCTTTTGATTTGACCCACAAATAATTTTTCTTGAAGTCTCTTATTTTCTGGTGTGCGCGTTTATGAAGGATCTGTCTAAAATGTGTAATCTGGTACATGGCCAAGACGCTGATCCAACATGACATGACCTGCAGAAGCTCCAGTCAGTGAAGACTGGCACCAGCATGTATATGCCACCATCCTGAGTGCTGAGATCCGTCACTGCCTGTGAGACACTGAGGATGAAGATGGAGGGTTGAGGAAGGGGAAAAAATGTATCCTGAGCTCACACATCCATCACAGAATGCACCCGATACTGCACTGACCGTGGTTGGTCAGAGGCAGTGACGAGGACACTGTCAAAGAGAGTAGTGATGCCGGAGATCCTTTATGTGGATGCCACAGGGTGCTGCTTGGAGCCTCCCTGATCAGCAAGTGTGTGCTGCCAGACATCACAGTGGAAGAATATAAGAGAAGAGAAAGGTGCTGTACTCATCCTGCGAGTCTCCCTGAGACATGTTCTTATGCAGGAAGGTCCCATGCATCCAACACCGTGCTGCACACAAAATATACAAACTGCTAAGGACACACCCTGACCGTGCCACCCACAAGAGAGGAGTTGGAAATGCTGGGAGTTACTGAGAGAGATACCAGCAAAATCTATGAATCTGTCCTTTTTTAGACCCCGGAGATATTAGTGAAGAAAAAGTCTGGGAACTCTGGATAACGGAGACCATACACTGCAGGACCACCAACCTGGGCACGTGGGAGAACCTCTTGCAACTGAAATATCAGTCTCAGCCTTCATATCTGTGGCAACGTTTGACAAATATGCCTTTCACCAGGGGGCGCCAGGGAAATATACTGCAAACCGGCAGACACAGCAGAAAGAATTGAGACAGTAAAAAGCACCATAGCTTGCAAACTTGCTGCTGGCAATCAAATACTCAAGATTGGCATTAGAAAATAAGATTGACACTATGGTGGTGGACATTGCTCTGAGTCATGTAGGTATGGAAAAAATGGAGTAACATCTGTGGAAAACACCATCAGAGAATATACCAGCATGATTAAAACGCTGCACGTGGAAGTCGGCCTCCGGAAGGTCTAAACTCACAGGCTACACAGGAGAGCGGAGAACGCTGAAGGGAGTCCCTGAAAAAATGTAGGAAGTGGATGTTAAGTCCTATGTAGAGCGAGTCATCCTAGAAGTTGTGTATCCCACTGATCATTCTTAGCACTTAGCAATTAAAAGAGCACTTTGGCTGAAGCATCCCTCGGAGGCCCGGCATGCGACAATGAGCCATAATATCAAGGGTGTTAAAGATGGAGATGCCATCCTTTGAGGTACACGGTTACATGCCCCTCTGAGAGTGGAGAACCAGACCATAATGGTATTTCCAGAAAATATGCAGGAGTTGCGAGCTCAGAGATGAACACGTGACAGGGTGAAGGAAGAACTACAAAAGAAAAACTTTTGCTACGATGTTCAGTGTGCCACAGTATGCTATGATGTTCCCTTAAAGCTGAGAGAGAACATGGATCTTTGTGACCCACAATGAAGCAGGAGACTGGCTGCATGGAAGGCAAGCAATAGGGAGAAAAGGAGGGAGAGAGCATCGAGGGCATGGAGACAACTCCTGACCGTGAAGTGGAGGAGGCGGGAAACAGCCCACAATCAGCAGGCACGGATGGTGAACCCTGAGTGATGGAAAATAAGGACACATAATGCTGACTCATCCCAGAAGGAAAACTGATACAAACACTTCAATAGGGCCGGCTGACATTTGTGGCCTGTAGCTTTCCCAAGGCGTGCATAGAGTCCCAGTTTGTCGGCCCTTTCGACTTATGAAATCTGATACTAGGCTAACAGGACTTGCGACATGAATTTGATGGTTCTGAGGGAGGAGGTGACAGGCTCCTCGGGCAGATGGGGAGCAAGTAGTTTGAAGCTTGCTGCATGAAGTGGCAGTGAGGAGAGGGGTTAGGAGAGGGAGGGTGGGAAACAGAGGGATACCAACACAGGGTACCACTGAGGTTTCTGCACCTGACAGCTTATTTCAAAGGTTACATCATCAGGATGTGCAATATATTCCACTGTGATTTTATGGGATAGGCAAAAGGGGAAAACACTCTCCCTTATTGGACAATTGACCTCCCAGGTGCTGAGTAACAAGCTTTATAAACATAAAGAAATCAAAGACTCAGAAACTTAATTGGGGAGACAGGAGGCGGAATATTTAGAGGCCCCTAACCTCTCACTAATGGAACAAATAGAGTTGACTAGACAATAATTCTGGCAATTGGTAAAGAATGAGGCGTAAAAACAATATTGGGCATAGCAACACCAAATGTATGGATTTGGCAACAAGTTGGGGAAGATGCTGGATAGCTGGCAAGCAGGGAAGAAGCCCAAAGGTGGGTGCTTAACATTTTCTGAGACACAGGGGTGGTACACAGCACTAAGCTACAAATAGACTCAGGGGGTTGCAGGTGTTCATTACCCAATGTCTTGATTAGAAAGAGAGGGCACAACTAGATTGGGAAGTCGAGGAACGGTAAGTAGGAGAAGCAATCACACATATGAGGAGTAGGAAGACCCTGACACCAAATGTGTTTGCACACATATTCTTTAAATAAGTGAAGGGAAAAAGTATATGAAAGCACTGTTTAAAGATGTCAAGCTTGTGGATGATATTAGGACAGCGACAATAGTGGTCATCCCCAAAAGTGGTGAACCAAGGGTTGATTACATGTGTTATTAGCTGATCTACCTGTTTAAGACAGGGGTTACGATATTGGCCAAAATACTGGCAAATAGCCTGAGCACAGTCCTCCACAAATTGGTGAACCTGGACCAGTCCGGGTTCTTACCTCAGAGAGCCTTACAACACAACTTAAGACGACTGTTTTAGATGTCTTAAGAGACATCTGGTGATCCAGGAACCTGCTATCCTGCTCGTGCACGTGGCAGTAAAGGTATTTAACTAGCTTGAATGGCCATACCAACAGGTCATTCTGGGTAAATTGTGGCTTGGCCCTGAGATCCCTGCTTGGGTGTAACTGCTCTACATGGATGCAATAGCCTGCATTAAGGTTCATAGCACTCGCTCAAGAGGCTTTACACTGGGGTGGGGAACTAGACTGAGGTGTCCACTCTCCCCACTTCTCTTCGTATTCGCAATTGAACTGCTGCCGGAATGGGTCAGAAGGGATGCATTGATAAGCGGGATCAACTGGACCCCCACATGGAGGGACATAATATCCATTTATGCAGACGACATCCTCAACTATCTGAAGAATCTGGATAGTTCCCTCCCCAGGGTGATGGAGGTCCTCACCATATTTGTGAAACAGTCTGGGATTCAAATTTACTGGTGAAAGTTGGTGCTGCACGCAATAACCCCCTGTGACCAGAAGGGAGTGGGATCCCAGTGGCGCAAACCCTGAGAGGGTTCCAATATCTGGGCATATATGGAACCACCAACCCCAGAAATTCTATCGCCCCAACTCGGAAATGGTACAATAGAAATTCAAGGACGATGTTGCCAACTGGAGAACACTGCCTATATCTCCACTAAGCAAAGCTGCACCATATAAAATGATCACACTCCTGAAATTTCTCCCCATACTCCAAAATACTCTCCATGAGTGTCCGGATGCCTTTTTCAAGGCAGTGGGGTCCACCTCACATATATTGCTATGGGATGGTTGGGGTTCAAGGATAGTCTATCAAATCCTGACCCGAGGGCATATGAGGTGGGGATTGCTCTCTCAAATTTAAAATACTACTGCTGGGCAACCCAGCTGCTGTTGGCAAATTAATGGGCCTCTAAAATTGATCCAATGCTAATCGCTAACAGAGAGGTGAGGAGCATTGTGAGCTACCTTGGCCTAATGTATAGAGGAGAAGGGACCCAAGGACTCCAGAATCCAACAGCCAAAATCCCCAAGATGTGGAGAGTAGATATAAGAGTGAAGGGATGATGGTTGATGTTGAAGCTGGAAACTAAATTATGTGAGGTAGATATCTAAGATGCAAGGCCTGAAAGGGCACCCCCAAGGGGACCTGATAGGCAAGACCAAGCTAGGGGGCATATGATTGGAGGAGGGAGGAATTCTACCATTTGCAGAACTGACCAAAAGGTTTACTGTACAGCTGTGAAGTGCTAAAATGGTATAGAGCTCAGCCAACTGAGTCAATAACATGACATGGTGCATGCGGCCAAAAGCCACAGTATACATGGCGAGAGGGTGCCCCAGGAAGTTTGACAAGATATGGCCAAATTGGATGAATGTGCAAGACAATGATGTGTGAATCTGAGGGTGGGGAGAGGCAAGGTGGAGATTAGGAGGGACATATGAAGAAACCAGTAATGCTGCAGGAGTACAGCTTAATGCAGACTACACAGCTGGGAGGTACCCTTGGAGAGATTGAATGTAATGGCTATATGTGGCAGCAGGCTAACCCATGGCAGTGTGGAAATGTACCTGAAGTTGTCAGATGAGATGTCATCTGTTGATCCAACAAAAGTTGTATTGTCGGAAAAACAATGAAAAGTGTTCAAAAAAAGAATTTGTAAATTGCAAAGAGAGCCAGGAGCTGCAGGGAACGTGAACAATGCAGATGCTGGAACATGAGTAGGATGTTTCTGAGCTCCAAGGATACCAGGAGAGTCAGAAAGGCTCCCGGTAAGAGGAACAAGGACATAAGAAGCGAAAGCCTTGGCTCAAAAGTTCCATTAGGACTATGAGCTGGAGTTGAAGCTTGTTGCTGCTGGAAATCCAGCAACTGTAGAATGGCTATTTTCTGAAGGGGTGCTATGGGAGAGGAAATAATCCAATAGATGAAGACAAGACGGAAGAGGTAGGACTCTCAACTGAAGAGCTGCAGAAATGTCTGGTGCTGCAGCAGTAGACATGACCTTCAGTATTAGCCACGTTTTGAAGGCTAACTGGATGCCAGTTTCTGAAATGGCAGGATAGAAGGGTAGATACTCATAAACTACTGTAAGTACCAGAGCTAAAGGGGAAGCCAAGAACTACAAGGGGTCTTGGAACTTACAGGCAACCAACAGCTACAGTGGGACACATGAGCCTCATTTGGACAAGGATGAACATGTATCCTGCTCACTCACAATAGAAAGCTGTACCTAACTGTCAGCTATTCAGAAATGTTTGTTTCTAATATATTAAAAATGTGATAAAAACACACCTATGTAGGTTTATCGTTTACAAATGGCACTTGTTAGTTATCCAGTGGTGCAACATGTGTATCAATGTTCCACTGATGCGTATCATGAACTCTCAGAGAGTACCATATGTAGCTAATGCAGATTTTCGCTGTATGCCATGTAGTTCATGGCGGACCTAGAATGGGAGAATAAGCTATTGCCTAAAAAGGAGAAAGACTCTCTGAACATCTCTGTCATCGGAACTGATACACTGCAGGAACCACAGGCACAGGTTTTATCCAACACGGACTGCCCCCAAACCAAAGTTGCCCTGACCCCAAAAAATGTAATTTATCATCAGAGCAGCCTAGGCTTGAGGCCAATGTTACCTACGTTACCACCACAGCAGAGAAGTATAACACCACATCTCTGACAGAATAGACAACTGAGTATGCCCAAGCGACTGACACGTCTGTGTAATAAATGAAGAGCCTGCTGCTTCAACATATTACCCTAAACCGAGGAATGCCATAACTGCACGGGAGAAGCCTTTGAACAACATGAGGAGCCCTCAATTTGCAGTGAAAAATGATCATTATTTTTATTTTGTATTTGTTATTGAATTTTACGAATAACAAACAAAAACCACAATGGTCGTAGCGTTACAGTGTAGCAATACAGAAAGAGGCACATAATGGCATCCTACATAGCAGCGTAACTTGTACAGATATAGCAAGAAATACAAGGTCCCGTACAGTGCCAGAGATAAATGCATTTGTACATCTACTTTACAAAAGAACCAGTTATTGAGTGCAATAGTCTGAATCAGGGGAGGCAACACAGAAAGCAAATACACCTTTAAAAATGTGTAGGCCCAGGTGGGTTAGTCAGGTCATGCGAGGGAGGGTCACTACCATCCTGCGCTGCCAGGAGATAGGCTAGGAGCAGTTGCCAGACATCTACAGGCCGAGTAGCCTGCGGCTGCAGCTGCGCATTTGTGTAGCTGGTGGTATTACAAAAAGTCATGCTAAGTGGCCATGCAGCAAGTGTGGGGGGCATCAAGAAGGACCATTTGAAAGGAATTTCACGCTTAGCAAGCAGTAGCGCTATGGCAACAAAGCAGCGTTTAGATTTGGTGAGATCTTGAACATGACCCAACAATGCTGAAAGAGGTGATGGCGCAATCTCAACCTCCACCATCCGGGATACCTCCCTAAAAATAGATCTCCAAAAATCCTCAATGCTGGGGCAGGTCCACGTCATTTGCACAAAATCGCCCCTCGGGGAGCGACACTGCGGGCTCGCGTGCGGATGAGTGGGAACCATACAATGCAACTTACTAGGGGTCATATACACCCTCCATAGAAATTTGAAATGCAGCAACTTATGCCTATGATTTGGAGACACCTGGCATATCTGAACACAATACCCCCCACTACACATCGGTCAAGGGGTACCCAAGATCATGCTCCCGCGCTGCCCGCACTTTCGTATCTTGACATGGCCGTAATGTCACCCCTGCCTTGTATATGCGGGCCACTAAGTGGATCCCATCACCCCCCTTAATAACCCCAGTTAAAAAAGTGAAGTCAAGGGTTTCAAACCGGTAACTATCCATACATGCGCACGGTGCCCTCTGAACTTTCATTAACACAAAGTGGTCCATCGTAGTGGGGGAGCAGAGGCGGGGGTCCTCAGTACGGGAAAAAATGTTGCCAAACTTAGTCATCTGGAACTTGGCCAACGTATGCTTGACCAGAGTCTCCTGTAGAATGGGAATCCAGCTATTCCCTGCCAGTGGTAGTGCGGGAGAGTATAACACAGGAGCCTCAGTCAGATGCTACAACTTGTGCCAAGCCTAGCTAGTCGTGGACACTGTCTGAATAACCTGCGGGTACTTAGGGAACCCCAGTGGCAACAGGGGTTAAGCGCAGCAGGAAGGACCAGATCAGCTTCAGGCCTATGGTAAGGGATCTGAAGATCTGTGCAGTATCACTGTTGCGCAAGGCTCACTTGCACCGACAAATAGTAAAGCTGTAGGTTAGGCATGCCAATCCCACCCATCTCATATGGGAGTGTTAGGGTGTCCCGGCAAATGCAGGCACGCTTACCTCCCCAGACCAGTCGTAGTAACAGTGTTCGTAGATTAGTGACGAAACTATTATAGAGCGGGATGGGGATATTTAAAAAGAAATACAGAAATTGTGGTAGTACCACAATCTTAATTATAGCTATCCTTCCAGCCATTGGCAGGGGCGGTTGCAACAAACGTTCAATGTTGCGTTCCAGCTTCTCTACAGCTGGGTCATAGTTCAGCTGCAGAATGCGGTCCTTGTCCCTATGGATGTGAACCTCTAGATATTTCACAGAGTCATTGCACCAGGTGAAAGGTATTCTAACCGCCTTGCACAGGCTGCCTCCTTCAATTGGAAAACCTCCGACTTTTCCCAGTTTATATGCATGCTCAACTAGGTACAATATCTCGTCACTTCCTGGAGTAACAGCGTTAGGTTATCATCCGGATGCCTTGCATAAAAGATAATATTGTCCGCATAGCGAGTAAGTAACAAGGGCCCTGTGTTAAATTGCAATCCCCTGTGGCTGTGCCATTCTAACAACTGGCGCAACAGTGGGTCTAGCGCTAAGACGAATAGCAGTGGAGATAGGGGGCATCCCTGCCGCATTCCCCGCGTAAGAGGAAATGCCTTGGTCAATGTACTGTTCAAACGGTACAATAGCCAAACTACCACCAAAAACCATTCCAGCACACCCAGTCTTTGCATGGTAGCAAACATAAAAGGGCCACTCAAGTAAATCGAACGATTTCTCAGCGTCAAGGAGGACAGCGACCACAGGGACCTACGGCGAAATCCTGTTCAGAGTAGCAAACAAGGTACAAGTGTTTGGGGCAGTGGACTTCTGGGGGATAAATCCAGACTGTGCTGGGGAAATCAGTTTCTATACTATCAAAGCAAACCTTGCTGCTAACACCTTGGCCAGAATTTTATTGTCAAAGTTCAGGAGCGAGAGGGGCCAGTAGGAGCCACACCTCAGGACACCCTTGCCAGGCTTAGGCAGCAGGATTATGGCAGCTTCCCTCAAAGTAGCATACCAAGTTCAACGGCCTCCTAATACATAAGATGTAGCACATCAAGGTCCTTTTAGTTTTTATAAATACAACCTGTAAAGCCATCTAGCCCAGGTGCTTTAGATCCACCCAGAGCATTAATAGCGTCAGTGATCTCATCTTCTGAAAATGGTTCAC
Organism: Lissotriton vulgaris; assembly: GCF_964263255.1. Lineage (NCBI taxonomy): Eukaryota > Metazoa > Chordata > Amphibia > Caudata > Salamandridae > Lissotriton > Lissotriton vulgaris. Next base: position 873,818 of record NW_028248859.1, on the reverse strand, counting down.
CCATGAATTCTGGGTGAGCTGTATCCATCCAAACAAGGGAAACCTCATCAAGGTAGTCACTATCGGCAGTGGAGTGGTAAGCAGTTCAGAAGTGTACAAGGTGATATAGTACTTAAGTACTTCTCTCAGCACCCCTACTTTACCCGTGATCCGCTTGTCACTGTCCCCACAAAGTTTCGCTATGTAGGTGGGCCTGCTAGTTTGTTGCATTAATCCAGCCAACATCCTTCCAGATCGACTGCCTATTTACCGTGAAAATGTGTTGCACGTTGTGCGGCTGTGGAATTCTGCCAAGAGTGCTGCACGCCGGTGCAGGTTGGGAGGATGCGCTACACCTGCCCCATGGTCGAGCTCCACAAGCAGCGTCTCTATGTCTGCAAGCGTGCAGCGCGCCAAGCACTCCAGCATTCTTGGAAATGCACACACCCCTTGCATAAGCCTTAAATGCCTCCAATAGGGTAGCCTTAGAGTCAGCCAACCCAGTGTTAATTTTTAAATATTCCACTATAGCTTCCCCAAGTTCAGTCGCAAAAACAGTATCCCTCAAGGCAATATCCAGGAAACTCCACGGGCATTCCATACCTCTCACCCAAGGGAAGAGCAAACTCATCTTCATCCGAGAATGGTCCGATAAGGTACGTGGGAGATGCACAACCTCATTGATCCGCACTGCCACCCCAGCTGACAAGCACCAGTAGTCCTACCGCATCCAGGTATTATGGGGTGCAGAGTAATGTATGCACCCCTCACGGTCCGCGCAGTGACATCTTCATACATCCGCCCACCCAAGCTGTTCAATGGTGTCCAGCACAACACGGTGCACTTTAGGTTTAGTGGCTAACACCTGTGCCGTGCTGTTGTGTCCCGAGTCATGTAACAAATTGAAATCCCTCCCAAATAAACACAATCTGCCCCATCATATTATGTGACCGTGGACTGCCTAAAAAAATTTGGGGTCATCCACATACGAGGGATAGATGTTAACAAATAGCACTGAATGATCAAGCATGGTGCCGTTAACCAATAAATAGCAACCCCCTGCATTCCAACAGACCTCCTCCTCTCGAAACGGCACCCGTTTGTGTATCAACACTGTAACCCCTCTAGTAAATGAGCTATATCCAGTAAAATACTTATGTGGCTCCACCCCGATGCCAGTGGCGTCGTGACGTGTGTCACAAGGTGAGTCTCTTGTAAAAACGCGACATCTACGTGAAACCTCTGCATGTAGTTCGTCACCTGCTTACATTTACAGGCATTGTTTAGTCCCCAAACATTCCAGGACATTAGCATTACACTGAATTCTGCAAAAACCCAGTTAGCCATTATCTAAAACCTGCATTTGTGATTCACTGGCACCAGGGCTAGGTACGCGGCACAATAGCTGAGGTGCACAATAAAAGCATCCTACAATCATTAACCAATAATCCCTGAGCCCCCCCCCTCCCACCTCCCATCCCACAGATACAACTTTCGGGGAGTAGTAACCTCCCTTATAACCATAAAAATGGAATCATTTAAACAGAAAAAATTATACTGTAAACCTGCACAATAAGAAACTGCACAAAGGCACGGGGGATAGCAACACCCCGCCACTACCCCCACATTGGCACAGAGTGCCTGCGCAATGGTAAGTATAACATCATGACGGCACAATAATTTGCACTGTGGTTCAGATAGACAGTGTCGCAGCACCGGCAGTGGGAATATAACATCATAGTACCGCGCCATTGAGGATCAGGTGTGGCATGGTTAGCTAGCAGTAAACAGGTCCGCACTGGCACCAGAATCCGGTATGTCCTGGGTGTGTTGCGGCAAGGTGTCCCCTTCTTCCTCGCAGCATTGAAGTATCTCTGACAGAACTCTTGGGCCTTGTTAGGGGAATCAAACACTCGGGATCGACCATCAATGTCCACTTTCAACCGTGCTGCGTACAGCATCCCATATCTTAGAACCACTTTCTGTAGGGCGGCCTTTACACCAGCGTATTTCCTGCGTGCTTCCTGGACCATGGCAGTAAAGTCCGGGTATAGGGATATGTTTGAGCCCTGCCACATCTGGCCTTTTTCAGGTGCCAGTCATAGGACTTTATCCCTATCCCTGAAATTCAGAAGCCGGGCTATGATCGGTCTCAGTGGGCACCCTGGAATAGGTTGTGGCCCCAAAAAACAGTGAGCACGCTCAACCACAAAGGTGGTAGTGAATGATTCACTTCCAAGTATGTCCAGGTGCCCGGTGTTGGTGGATTCCGGCACCACCATAATGCGAATGTTGTTCCTCCGCCCACGGGCTTCCAAATCTTAACTCCTGATAGTCACAGATTTGAGGAGCCTCTCCATTCTTTCAAGCTTCTTGGTTTCTGGGCCTCGCCATCCTCCAAATCAGAAATTTGGCTCTCCGTAACAGTCAGACGTCTATGCTGCGCATCCAGCCTGGCCCCCATGTATCAAGAGGCCCCCACAATATTCTAAACTGGAAATATCCAGAAGCTACTGGGAAGCCACACAATCCTGGTATGCTTGTCTTGTTTTTAAAAAAAAAAATATTTGTATTAGTTTCAGTAAGAGAACCTCAGTAACATCTGTATGACAATTCGATCTGGCATTAACATTATAAGATAACAATACATTAGAATGGCATAGGCGGGGGCATAGGGGGACACTAATCTAAGACATTAAATTCAACATTGTTTCCTGGCTTGCACGTACATACATTCAATCGCATTCCTCTGCCAAGAGGTAAGCAATCAAATGAACCACCTTTACTAACACTGTCCACACCCGAACAAGTGACCAAAATGTGGCAAGGAAAGGATCATGTTAGGAACTAGGGAATAAAGTTTATAATATATGGAACTGAAGCATACCCAGTACAATGTAATGATGATACTTGTAAAGCGCACTGTTACCCCATCTCGGGGTGTCCTGGCGCTGAAGACCGCTGGGGAACCCGTCCTGGCTTTCCCTGTGAGATGGTCCCTTCTGGGTATCTCCAAGGTGAAACCAGGCATCCCCGGCATCTGTGGGGGGCCGTTGTAGAGATGAGGCAAGCTTAATGCCCAGAGTTGCCGAGTGTGATCCCTGGTTAGAGTAGGCACCGAGGCGAAAATTATCAAGTCCGTTGACCCTGGTCCACGACACCTCCGCGTCGGGAATTGAACCCTGGTCCCTGGCCGTTCTCTGCTTCCGGGTCTGCCGCCTCTAACCAGTGAGCCACACCACTCCACTGCAGTACAGTTCTGCATTCCCACTGTGATAGCTAACCACAACAGAGGCTGCCCAAACTAAACCTTCTTAATCATGAGAAAGGCAACAGACAGTAGTAGCCAGTCCAGAAGAACTCTCAATAAGGCTTGAGAGTATGCCAGGGAGACATTACAGACAGACTCAAACCTGTAATATGGAGTCAGGCTGGTGTGGCTGCCAATGGCCTTAACTGAACGAACATGAAAAGGACATCCTGCCCTCCATTTTTCCAGCCTTTCTGGTTCCTCCACTAGCTTAAAGATATGCTCCTGCAATGAAGAGACCTGAGCAGCTTAGTCGATCATGTAGAAGTGGTCCCATACTGGCAAAAATGTAATGTAATCATGTTGCAGGAAACTGGAGCAAAACCTCAATCCGTCTAATGGGGTATCTGGAATTTCGCTCACAGACAATTAAAATTTACACAAAAGGCAAACGTAAAGGCAGCCTGGCCATTTACACTGCCTTAGATCTGGAAGTCCGATTAGAAGAGATTGTTTTACCTGAGCCTTGGATCATGGCTGTATTCGATCACCATTCGGAAAGGGATCTCAAGGCACCCCTTATAATTTTATATTAATACACATCTATATTCACCAACACTCCAACTCAAAACGAGAGACAATACCTAAGCTGGAGTCAATGATAACAGGCCTGAGACAAAAGCACATTGGGGCATATAATATCATAGCCACAATTTGAACTCAAGTCTTTTCATTAACAGCCACAGAGACAAGACCCCACTGCTACAAGACGACCTCTGGCATATCCCTTCTCAAATGATATGTGATTGGAGAGAAGTTTTTAGGTGTATACTTGCAAACCAGCCTCAAGTCACTCAACGACAGAGCAAGAGAGGATCCGCCTCTGGCACCCACTCACATTCCTCCAAAATCATGCTCAATCATAGATTACACATTCATGCCTCTTCTCCTGTTTGGATACCTAAAGTCCTTCAATATACATGTTTGCCCAGAAAATGACCATAATCCACAAACCCCAGAGAAAAACAATAAATGTTAAGTGCTAGCAAAAATCCTGACTCAGGCTCAGCATCACCAACCACGAACCTAAAGAGATTAAATTGGAATAGCGTCACAGCCACGAACTTTGAGGAGCAAATCAATTGTGCACATTGTCTGTATCTGCCCTGCTTTGTTGAAAGAAAGGCGGGTACTTTTAAAACCGAATTTCCAGGCCATGGGCATCCCTCCTGCAGATCCGCTGTAATCACCTGTCTCTGCAGAACATTCCATACTGGCTGGAAGATTTGTGAAATGTATGCAGGTGTTTGAGAAGGCACAGTGGGCCTTATTTATGAAGGCCTTGCGCCACCGGTGCGTGTCTTTTTCCCATTTTAAAAGTCACGTAAAAGTCGCGCAAGACCTTCATAAATAAGGCCCAGTGTCCTTAATGCATTAACCACGTATGTACTGAGCCAACGCCACTTTCATTAGGCCTGCGCATGGTTAGGCACGCCTTAAATGGACGGGGACTAGTTTTATATGTGGGATCATGAACTTTTAAAGCAAGAGTTGTGTTAAATGAAAGTATTATGAAATGTACCTGTGATGTGCACGGCTGTAGTCTTGATAGCGCTTTCTTTACTTCATGCAATTTCGGGTGTTAAACATCCAACTAGCCTTATTGATAAACAAAAAAGCAAGAGTTGCATCAAATGGAAGTAGTTTGAAACTTGGCTGTGATATTTACACTTAAGAATTAAGAGTGATATGAAATGGCAGTAACTCAAAACTTTCCTCTGACCTGAGTTGCAGCATTTCCAACAGCACGTTCATCCCTTTACACTCTTTGGGGTACCATTTATCCTTTAAGTAATTTCTGGTAGCTTAGTGGACTAATGGGCCCACTGTAGGGGTCAGTGTTTGACCTCATAGTTACAGGTTCAAATTCGGTGGGTCCACTCAGCCTTTCATCCTTCTGAGACTGATAAAATTAGTACAGTGCATAACAATAAAACATAGGTTGTTCAGTGCCAAGGTACCCTTCTGGGTGAACGTGAACTTTACAAATACATGTTATATTTAACGAGGCCTAGGCCCCAAGACATATGTTTTAACAGGATTGAGATAAGTTTTTATTCTTAAGCACATGTAGGGCATGTGTATAATGAATTATGAGGACACAGTAGAACGTTTTGTTGAGTTTGTGACTGCTAGTTTCCTGGTCTAGTTCTTAAGGGACATGTTATGTTATGGTATTATAATTTATTATGCACATGAATCATCCTGGGAGTGGTATCTTAGCGCTAATGCCAAGAACCAAGCAGAAACTGACGCAGTTAGAATAGGTTGGTATTAAGTTATTTCCTGAACTGGAGATGATCCTTGCAAATTCACATTTGAAAAGGCATCTTATTCCAAAAAAAAGGAGCTAGGAACGAAAATGACCTATCTCCTGCCCGGGACTTTCTGACCCTAGGAACCATGAGCCAAGATTTGTGGCAAGATATTAAACGTTTGAGAGGGAGTAGCAAATACACTTTGAAGATAGATAGGTAGGCCCTTTGCCAAATAGAGCTTTGTGAGTTATGCTGCAGATCTCAAAAATAATGGGGCATATTACCAACAACTAGCGATAATTATCGCTATGTTGGTTTAGCGGCGATATTTTTATCGCTGAGCTGCGGCGATTTTTATCGCTTAGGAACCTTGCTATTATCAAGGTATATCTCCTAAGCAATAAAAATCGGCCGAAATGCATGAATATCGCTGAAAAGTCAGCGATATTAATGCATTACTGAGCTAATGCTCTTAGCCATGTTATCCACCTACCATTGGATAACATGGCTAAGAACTGCTCTGGGACAGGTGTTAGCTTTTGGAGATATTCGCGCTTAGCGCGTATATCTCCAAATGTTGGTAATAGGAGATAGCGATGTTAGCGACTGTTTCCAGTCGCTAACATCTTGGCGCGCCCACTTTGCATGTCATTAGTGATAAATATCACTGACATGCAAAGCGGGGCCCAAGATGGTCGCTATCTCCTACTAGCTGTCGCTAACTGGTGTTAGCGACAGCTAGGTAATAGGGAGATCATTTTATCTCCGCTTTCATGGCTTTTAAGCCAAAAAAGCGGAGATAAACCCACTTGATAATATGCCCCAATATTTTTTTTCACCGGTAGCCAGCGCTATGTATGTGGGAGAGGAGAGGAGGCCGCTCTCGGAGGAGATTGCAGATGGGAAGGGTGGTTGTGTTCTGTACCACCTGAAGTCTAGAGACCAGTGACTCATTTGCTGAGGCCAAGAGCGCATTACCATAGTCCAGACGGCTGATGATCAATGGCTGGGCTAAATTCTTTCATGCACCTGCTTTTCCTGTTCTTTCAGAAAAACATACAAACTTTGGTGCTCAGGTAGTTTTATTGTTTTTATTATGTGAAACCAGTGAATTCTTATAATGGTTTTTATTAATCACACAAATAAAGAATTCATTAATTCTGCACATCATGGCCATTGCTGCTTTTTATCTAAAATCTCTGAGAATTTTCTATGTGATTGTTGCCTTGAGTTGCAGCCAAATTGTAATCCACAACATTAACACAATCAATTTTACAGTGTCTTCGCAATGAAGTAGGATGCACTCTTGAGGCACCAATTGAGGCATCTGGGTGTACACCTAGCCAGTGCCCTGCAATTATTGTACCTCTTTCGGAGAGATCTTGCCTCAGCATGATCCCACAATCCAGCACCATTAATTGCATTTAAAACACATTTTGCTTTGTAAAAGTTAAGCACAGGGTGTTTAATGCAGGGTTTCTGGTGAATGAAAAGATGGGACCCGGAACCTGTGAATGACATAGATGTTTTTTGGGTCAGGTGCATTGACCATTTCTTGCACTGACACTGAAAAGATGTTGCGGCCCAACTTCTTCCCTCTGCCTTGAAAAGTACCCAGCATCAGGTTTAGAGTGCCACCCCACAATATAACAGTGTTCAATATTAGACCTGATCCGGACCTAAAGATGAATCATCTCCCCTTTACTAACCACAGCAGCCATGCTTTTTCACTTTGATTTAGCACGATGAACTATCCATATAGTCAGCGGTGTAACAACACTTGAGGGGGTTCCCCTGCAAGGTACACGGAAGAGCCCCCTCCGAGCTCAATCTGCAGCTCTCTGGCCTAAGTACTGTGCTGAGGGGGTCCTCTGGAGCTTGGGGGCCTGTGTACGCCCCTGCATATAGCGACATCTTTGGACACTTCAATGATCCATCTAAGGGTGCTAGGTGACAGGATGCCATCAATATGAGGAGTGTGTCAAATGTGAGAGGGATGAGTGTTATACAGAAGGTGATTCTAATAAGATGCTAGTTATCACAAGATATTGTATGTAATGGCCGTGTCAGGTTCACACAGGATGGTGGATGTAGGGAATTGGATTTGCTGTGGTTGCTGGATGTGAAGAGGGTACCACACGTTGGGAATTCTGAATGTGAATGGGGATTAGGTTGATTTGGGCGTGAATGTTTACCAAATTAAATGGGCGGTTACGTTTGAGAATATTCTGGATAGAAGATGGAATCCTGTGTGCTAGTAGGTTTTAAATGTAATGAGACTGTTGGACGCTGTGGTGCTCCCCTTTAGATAGTAGCTTGTATAAGAGGTGCTGCATGTGAGTAAATACTGTATATGAGTGTTTCCAGAGCAGATATAGTGGCTAATATGAATGGAGAGCTGAAATTGATGAAAAATTGAAAGGGTTGATGTAATAGGGAATTCGGATTTTCTGGATACAGAGGAGTTAAAATATCCAGATGTGAAAAAATGCTTAAGTACTTTTCCCTTTGTATTTCCTTGCAGTGTTCATCTTAGAGTTGAAAAACATTCTCGTTGAAAACCTCTTGAAAATGGCAATATTTGATGGTAACGTCAGATTGTACTGCAAAACTACACGTCATTTCGAAACTACACACTTCATGAAGAAATCTATTGTGCATTCTCTGGAGAAGCTCCGAAATATGGAACAGTATGCCACTGGACATACCACTGGGTTTGGCCTTCTCTGTCCTGAAAAGGGGTTGAAGTCCCATCTGCTTGTGAAACAACTACACATCTACTGAGTGTGAAAATCTTCCATATGAAAATGATTGGTATTACTGAATTCTAGCCAGCATTTAAGCAATGGGAAAAGTAACAATCAATTAAATGTCATTGAGAGACTGCAAAAAACAAAACTGATTAGTTTGAAATGTGGTTAATTGAATACATGAAATGGCTCATTCAAACTTCCACTTGAAAATTATTTACAGATCCTTATCCTTAGATCATACTGTCATGAAACTCTAGTCAATAGACATTTAACCACTTTTTCAGCCACCTCTCAGAGGCTGAACACAAAAACTCTAATTGCTGAAAAGTTTGTGAATAAGTGCAAAAATGCTAATTATTCCTATTCCTAACAAAGTCCTATGTAAAAGCCATATTTATTACCATACATTAGATTCATGAGAGTGTTTTCAATTATTTTCACAATTCATGATATGTTATGTAGTTGATTTCACAATATTACAGTTTATCTCATTATTTAGTCTTTTTTCACATAATTAATTATAACCTAGTCCCATTTGACCCACATCCAAGGCATCTGGAACTATTTGCTGTGTTCAACACTATGAGCCCAAAGGTAATTTACACTGTTGAGTAATTCAGGCTTTTGAGTTGACTGATTTTCTGGTATTCACAATATCCAAGTGTTAATTTATTCAAAAAGTGTATCTTACATGTCTTCTACCAAATGAAGGATCCAGGGGCTATATACATTTTAGTAATTTACTCTTTTGAGTACGTTTGCTACTTTTTGACCATTCTGAAAATCTGAGTGGAAGTTTACCTTTTGGAGCAAATTTATACTCTTATTTTGTGAATAGCCAAACAATGGTAAACTTATTCAAAAAATTATTAAAAAATGTAACTTACCTTTGTAAATCATGCCTATATCTATAACAAAAACATTGACTGGTGGAATGCTTGAATTAATCTTAGTCTCTTTTATTATGGACCTTAGTTCGTATTCCAGTCACTTTTAGATTTTTTTCTCAATGTGACTCTCCAGAAAGGGAACAACCTTGGACAAATTAGCCTCGGCCTATTTCAATGGAATAGTCCAGCCCAAAGTTTCAGACGAAGTACCCTGTGAATGGGGACAAAAGCAACTTCAGACTGGTTTGTACATTTGTGGTCCTCTTCAGTGAGCCACAACTTACGTAATATGGCACAGAAGCACACAACATGTGCTAGGGCATGTTCTTTGCACTTAGTGTGTTTTCCTGGGAAACACATAAAAGAATTAATGAAATCCCTTTATTAATATCAATCATTCATAATTGCCCGGACAAATACCAGTACATCGTTTTTATTATCCAAATACCACTCCGGACAGGGGCCAACATTATCCAAATCAGCCTTTTTTCGGAGCCAATAGGAACAGAGAGTGTCAACTGCCAGGGTACATCTTATTTGAAGGAGTCTTTGGTTTCTTGCGTTTCCATCTAGAGGAGACTTTACCAGGCAGTTTGAGTGGTACTTTATCTTTAAGAGAAGGACAATATACGATTGGCATATATCTGATTGCACTCTGGAGCAAGATAGCTGGCAAACAAAGAGGATGGACTTGTTTGTAGCCTGATTGCCCGTGACGGAGACTTTGGCAAGCATTGCACAGATGATGCATGTGTTTCACTCGAACACCCCTAAGCAAGATAGGTTTGACCAGATGTGGCGGCCATGCTCACTCTGCCACAGTACTCGAGCTAAGACTCTCTGATGAGGCCAAACAAAAACCAAAACAATCTGGGTTTCATGTGTATTCATCTAAAGGGGTCATGGCCAGGCAGATGGCCTGGACTACTCTGATTAGACCATGTCAAAGTCTGATTTACATATTGCTGGTCCCTCTCTGAGGTGGCCTACTGAGCAATAAAAATACTGACGGGAATGCAACCCAAACAGCAGTTGCAAGCATTCAACCCATCAGCTATATTCTACATAGTGGTGATGTATTTATTCATGTTTTCATGTATTCCATGTTTTACCACAATGTCGATGTTCAGAAATATTATTGGTCAGTAACAATTTATAATTCATGTTAGATAAGTCTGTAGACACCTTTAGAATATGGTTATTGACAGAGTTGTGGGTAACTTAATAATTTGTTTTCAATCCTGGAAAACAGCAGTAGAAAGCAGTGAAACATTCTAGTTAAAGATGTGTGAAAAATAAGGCGGGTATGACATGATAGGATGATCTAGAAAGCTGTAAAAACTTTTCAGGTGAAAGTTTGTATTGCCGCTTGAGGGCTTCAATTACCTATATGGAAAGTAAGCAGTTAAAACGTTACCTTTTTGTGTGGTACATTTGGGGTACATGGTGCTTTATAGAGTGCACCAGATATAGTCTTACGCAACACTGGGGAATGTGTGTGTGCTTGGTATTTGCTTCAAGCTCTCTAAGGGTATTGTGATTTACGGTGAACTTCTTCAATCTACCTATACTATTTTCTCGTCCTACTACTTCTCAAACTGTTAACAGAGATTGTTACTGTACACGTGTTGGGGTTTACCCTACCCGACACCACTGTGTCAAGCACTCTGTCATCAAGATCAAGTCTGAGCAATATGTAAAACCTCAAATAAACGAATACTTTGTGTGAATCTGCTAAGAACACTGTTTCTGTTTCTAGAGGAACACATGACCATTAAGATATATCACGTCAAACATTGTCTGTGCTGTTGTATAATGTGTTGTGTTTAAAGCTATACAAATTGTAAATGTTATAGTACTCTTACACGTCAATATTTACCTAAATAGAGGTACAAGAAGGTTGTAGAGGTCAACACTTGAAAGTTATTGTAAGGCTTCTTTGTCTTAGGCAAATGTTGTTACCAATGGAGGGTGTTGGGCCAAGTCATCTACAGCGACATAAAACTGGAGTGTGAAACATCCTCTAAATGCAATGCAAGGCGCCACCCCCCTTCGGGGAGTGGCGTCGTTAGTGGCAAGTAAAGGGCCGACCCGGCAGGGGTTCACTTCCGGGTCAGCCGACCCGGAAGTGGAACTAGATGTAGGCCAATAGAACCGGGGCTTATTGACGCCCCGGAAGTAATACTTGGGCGCGAGGCTTAAAAGCCTGCGTCCATCTTAGGACTCCCTCTTTTGTCTACTGGCCACCCTAGGAGTCGGACGTTCGTGAGGAAGACATCGCGGGACCATCGCGCGGAAAGAAGCAAGCGAGGGTCAATCCGACTTGAGGGCAGGTTAGTGGGCCGTGCAGTGTGTTGTGTGGTTAGGTGACGTAGCACGCAAGTGTATCGTCAAAGTGTGCGAGGTGTTTTTTAATTGCGTATTTGGGCGGAGGCGCGCGTTGAAAAGCGTGCGAGGAGGTTAATTGTTAATTGCGTGTGCGGACAGAGGCGCGCGTTGAATGTTAGCGAAAGGAACGGTTTTCAAGGGAGATGAGTAGCGCGCGCACGCGAATGCAGCTGAGGGGGCGTGTGACGCGGTGTGTAGGATCCCCGTAGCGCGCGTATTAGTCCCAGCGCGGTGCATGCTCCAAAATCCCTGGCTACAAATGTCTGACTCACCAGCGGTGCCTGCAAGAGGTGGGTGACTGCGAAACGGAATCGCACCTCAATGAACAGAGGACAGAAAGTCTGAAGGCTCTGCTAGCAGTCATATTTAAAATGCGTTTACCGCTTCTGCTCAGTACTGGAGAGCGGGGATATAATCAAGTGCCTTGCTAACTGTAGGAACAAACTTAATCATGTGCCCTGATGGCGCCGAGCACAAACTAATTGGATTATTATCAAATAATCTCTATGAACCAGCGTAGTAGTTAATTATTGTCATTGGTGACATTTTGCATTATTGAAGACTAATTCTCCTTTCAGATTTAAAATGTAATGCACAATATTTACAACCCTCCCTTCTCCAATAATAATTAGTGGCAAAACAGGCTGAACAGGATGCATATTAAGTAGCCCTTCATCAACTTCATCAAATTGTGTGCGCCCAATCATAAGTTAGAGGCAAGACTGAGGCTGGAACAGTGTGACCCTGGCAACCTTCATTTTATCAGATGCTCAAAGACATAGGGTGTCCACCACAGCCAAACATTAGCGCAATGCAATTTCTAGTGAAGGAAGGCGGGAAAGAGTCTATAAGATGGGTTACACGTAGCAAGGGGGTATGGTGGAAAGGGCAATAAATGAACAGTCGGGGTATGGGTCAACATACCCAGGGAACAAGCGCAGGCGCAGGTGGCATAACCTTAGCTATTTAGAAGCAAGCTCAAGCCACGTTGGCTTACGCCTGAGAGAACAGGGCCCGGGGAAAGGAGAACGCGGTTTATGGATGCTTGTAATGTTGCTAAAGAAATTAAATGCTTGTTCTATTTAAGTGCAGGATGCCGCCTAAAAGGTCACGGAAGGGTAAAGAGCCTTCAACAAAAAATGATGAATACCTCGGTTTTACGGAGTTGCTGGAGTATACGAGAGAGAAAGGCATGGATTGGGTGCTAAAGAATATGCGAGAGGGGGCTAGAGCTGACGCGAACCCTCAAGAAGAAAGAGGGAGAGGCAAGAGAGCGAGGCGTATGCCGGAGAGGTTTAAAGAGACAACAAAAGGCAAGCGGCCCAGGGCGACCCAGCCCCAACCAGCATCACCAGGTGAGGAGGAGGTGCTAGAGACAATAGATTTGAATTCACCCGCAGAGAAGGACAAGGATGGCATGGAAGGACAGAATATTACTGCTAAGCCTACACAAATAGGAGGGGTCCCCGTCACTCATGTGGGGGCGCCCTGTTCACAGGGTATGTTACCGCCAGTAGTGGCGCAACCAGGTAGCGGAGTGTCGCAAGTGTGGGTGTAACCCGGGGGGGTCGCACAGTTACCAGGGATGCAATTATACGGTTCCCATGGGCAAGCAATTGGTAATGGCCCCATAAGCTCGATGATCCCCACCATGACATACCCAACAGGGGCGGGGCCGGTAATGCTGAATGCTTACTCAAACATAGGGTGTCCACCACAGGCATCAATAGATAACATTGCTGCTGATCTTTCTGTGCCCCATAATAGTCAGACGCAGGGGGGGCAACCAACGGCTCATCCACTGTTGGCAGTCAGCCCGTTAATGTTTGGCTCATCCTCAATGACCCTATCGCCATCCACGGGGATCACCTGGCACGTGCCTGCAGAGGTAAAGGAAAAAATACTTAGAGGCTAATATATTGACGTGTTTGACCTTATTAATGCAGGAGTGGCGGCAGGGAAGTCAAAAGGTGGGAAAGAGGGCGAATATAGTCAAAGGAAGTCATGGACAGAGTGGTCCATGAAAAACTGGATCACAGGATTTGCCATTTATGCCGCAGTTATACTGGAAAAATATCCTGTTTTAGGTTCTCAAATGATGAGTTATATATCCCTGATTCATGGTGCCGCAGCTGAGTTTCCAGGACTGGGGTGGTTAAAGTATGATAAAATGTTCAGGCAAATGAAAGCAGTCCACCCAGGTATATCACGGGATCAACGAGAGATCAATTTATGGCACACAGTTTTTTACTCCTCACCCTCAACGTCTAAGACTAGTGCCCCTGCTCAGAGTCAGTCCTTTCGGAGTGACAAGGGAGTCGGTGATAAAAAACAGGCCTGCTGGCAGTTTAACAGAAACGAGTGTACTAGGGGGGCCTCGTGCAGGTTCAAACACTGCTGTTCATACTGCGGTGGCACGTCCCATCCTGAAATCAGATGTTTCAAGAAAAATGGAAACCCTAAAGAACAGCCCACCCATACCACCCCAAAAGGAAAGCCACCCAAAGCATCCGACAAAGCTCCCAACTCCCATTAAACGTCATGTTTTGACACACCTCCTTAGTAAGTATGACAAACTAGAGGAGGCCCAATTTCTGCTTCATGGCTTTACATTTGGTTTTCGGATCCCGTCTTCAGCATCCCCTACTAAAGTCCCGCCTCACAATCAAAGCTCTGTGCTCCAGAACATGGAGGCGGCGCGAAGCAAGATCATGAAAGAAGTCTCCTTGGGACGGGTCGCTGGACCTTTCAAGAATCCTCCGAACCCTGAACTGGTCTGTTCACCTTTAGGTTTAGTCCCAAAGAAAGAGGTGGGTAAATTCCGCCTTATACACAATCTATCAAGCCCTCCAGGGTTATCTGTCAATGATAAATTAGACCCGGAGCTGTGCACAGTGCGCTATACATCTTTCGACACAGCCATTAAAGAATTGCAGGGGCTGGGTGAGGGTGCCCTAATGGCCAAGGCGGATATTGAGTCAGCATTTAGGTTAGTCCCAGTTCACTCAGATGATACTAGGCTGTTGGGTTTCACTTTCGATGACAACTACTTCATAGACTTGTGCATGCCCATGGGATGTTCTATCGCCTGTGCAGTTTTCGAGACCTTTGCAAGGTTTCTGGAATGGGCGGTGGAACAATTCCTGACCTCAGACAAATCCCATGCAGTAGTACACTACCTGGATGATTTTTTATTTATGGGCCCTAAGGGTTCCCAGTCCTGCAGGAAGGCCCTGCTGGGCTTCCAACAAGTGGCTGGAGCTCTGGGGGTATCATTGGCGGCTGAGAAAACAGAAGGCCCAACAACATGTCTGACATTTTTGGGCATTGAAATTGACACCAGAGCAGGTGTGTGCAGGTTGCCAAAGTCAAAAGTGGATGCCTTCAAGGCGGCAATTGATAGCTGTCTGGGAGCAAAGAAAGTAACGTTACACCAGTTGCAGGTCCTCTTGGGCCAACTGAACTTTGCCTTGCGGGTCATACCAATGGGCAGGGCCTTTTCCAGGAGTATAGCAAGGGCAATGTCTGGCCTGCGGGCTAAACACCACAGAGTTAGGTTATCATCTGATGTGAGAGAAGATTTGCTTATTTGGAAGGGTTTCTTGCAGGAATTCAATGGCACGGTGCTGTGGCGGTCCGCCAGCACTTCAAATGCTGATCTGGAACTGTTCACTGATGCTGCGGGAAGTATTGGTTTTGGAGCGATTTTGGGATCCAAGTGGTGCATGCGGCACTGGCCTGATGACTGGGTAGAACGAGGTCTGACCCGTAACATTTCTTTTCTAGAGTTGTTCCCCATAGTAGTGGCATTGCATTTGTGGGGGGATATGCTCTCGAACAGGCACATTGTATTTTGGTCAGACAGCATGTCAGTAGTGATGGTGATCAATAACCAGAGCGCAACCTGCACATGGGTGCTTCGTCTCTTAAAGAATTTGATTCTGAAATGTCTGAGACACA
The DNA here is from genome assembly GCF_964263255.1 of Lissotriton vulgaris. Lineage (NCBI taxonomy): Eukaryota > Metazoa > Chordata > Amphibia > Caudata > Salamandridae > Lissotriton > Lissotriton vulgaris. Next base: position 858,280 of record NW_028248859.1, on the reverse strand, counting down.
ATGTCCATTTCACTGCTAGGCATGTTCCCGGTGTTGAGAATAAAGCGGTTGATGCATTGTCTCGTTTTAAGTTAACAGAGTTCCGGGCACTTTGGCCGCAAGCAGAGTCGACAATGTCAGCTTTCCCAGCGGAGCTATGGAAGCTTGGTGCCCCACTGCCTCCGAGTTGATAGCAGCATCCGTGGCCCCCAAGATTAAGAGTATGTATCAAAAGTCTTGGGAATGTTATATGTCATACTTAAAGGGAGCGGGACTAGGGGAAGTTTTTATGCCGCAGAGCGTGTTAGGATTCATAGTACAACAGAAGGAGAAAGGGAATTCGGTTGCATGTATGAAGAGGCAACTATCAGCGCTGGCATTTTATGCAGGGTTGCAGGGAGTCACTGACCCAACGAAGGACCAGAGAGTAAGAAGGGCGGTGAAGGGTTGGGAGCGCTTGGCGCCTGGGGCGAAAGACTCTAGAAGGCCTATAGATGTAGGGAAATTGGTAAAAATCTTGGACACATTGCCATTGGTTTGCTTTTCATCATATGAGACCCAATTATTTAGGGTGGCCTACGTGTTAGCCTTTTGCGGCGCTCTATGAATCTCAGAATTACTCCCGGCATCGAAAACAGATAGTGAGGGCGGCCTAAGGTGCTCAGACGTAATAGAGTCAGTAGATGTCCTGAGACTCAGGGTGTTGTGCATTGTAGGTGGTTGGGGTCGGATATCTGTGGTGTGATCGTAGCGGAGTTGTTGTCGGTGCCGTTGAATTTGCAGGAGTTGCATGAGAAAGGTCCGTGGGTTTGTCCAGGAGCGGCTTGGACGCAGTTTGGGGAGCGGCCGGGGTTAAGGGCTAGGAGGGTGGTGGCATCGTAGGTAATGCGGGAGGGGTGGGCATGACGAGGGCCAGGGGGTATGGAGCTGGGCGCGGTCCAGGCGCGGACGGGCGTAGACGGGCTTACCTTTGGCGCACCTTCGGCGAGGCCGTAGCGCGTGGACGCTGCGCGTTGGGACATCTGACATAAATGGAGAGTGGAGGGGGCGGAGAGTGGAGGGGGCAGAGCGTGGGAGGGGCAGCTGGGAGGCGGGATCTAGGAGGAGCCACGGGCTGCCGAGGGTAAACAGAACCGAAACTAAGACACAGCCGGAGTGGGCAACACGCTAGAAAATACAGTGAAATGCACCCTGAACAATCGTCTTTACCCTCACCAACTACGCGCAATGTGCAGCAGGAATACAACACAGAACAAGCAGGCAAATATCACCAAGCGCCGAATGCAGCAATAAGTACATAAACAGCAAAACGATACCAAGCGCTGAGTGCGCTCCAACAGCAGGCAGGCAGGCAGGCAGGCGCGAAAACAGTTAGCAGTGGGTGTAGCGTCTGGGGGAGGCAGAGGGCGAAGGGAGCGACCGCACAGGACAGTGTCCACTCGAGAAATTTTAGTAAGGTGGTGAATCAAATTATGGTAACAGAGGTGACAAAGTATGAACATCAACTCTTTGTCACCTCCAAATTGCCATTAGAAAATAAAGAGCCCATTTGGCAGTCCATAGTGGACATGATTGACAGTGTCGGGCAAGCCATAAGGACTGTGCCAGAGTGCAAGAAGCGCTTGCAGGATTATAAGCATAGGACTAAGGACTAATTGGCCAAGACACTCACATCAGCCATTTGGGCCAGAGGAGGACCAGGGGACCCTGAGGAGCTGGACGCCTTGGAGGAGCAGGTGGCATCATTCATTCCAACAACGTTGGTGGCAGGAGTGGCAGGATAGGACAGTGCTGGCTTTGAGGACCAGCAAGACCTAAAGGGTAAGTGCCAACAAGGGGCAATATTCCCAAAAAGGTTATGTTGCGCAGCAAGCTATGTCCCTGCCCTGCACTGCGATGTGTGCAAGAGAAAGGGCAGGAATGTTTCTCATGTTCAGTCATACATCACATAAATGTAAGTCATACTGCCCTGTCACATGTTGTACAGCTAAGTCAAGCTCTGTAAAGTTTGTCCATTCCTTGTGTGATGTGCAGCACCCGTTCAGGTTCATAATTGTATACTGGTACTTCTAGTCTAATGTATACCATGAGTGGCCAGAACTACAAGTCTCACAATGCAAACAAACATGGACTGGAACAACACATCATGCATGGATACTTGAACCCTGCCCAACCAGCAGTGACAATACCACCCTGGGCCCAAGCAGCCAAATATGGACTGTAAAACAATGGAATGGAATGGACATATCCGAGAATAAACTCCCCACCTGAGAGGGGGGGTCAGGTGTGGTACATGTGAGAAGTATTACCACATAGGAACATGTGACTAGCCACATGTATGGTCACTAGCATAAAAGTATATAGCACACATCTGTCCCAATGTATGGACTGAGAACACATAGGTGTTGGCTGCCATGATAGAGACCACCCTACCTCTTGTCATATACAAATTCATGCTCGGGTTGGAGTGAATGCAAGTGATGTACACCTATTGTTCACCAGAGGACCATGTGTGTTTGTTGGAATATTAGATGGTGCATGAGCCTGGTGGGTCCGTTAGTGCAGTGCAATGTAGGTGTGGGTGAGCACATTGAACTAGCACTATGCCCAAATGGGGAAACATTTCAAAGCAAAGAAGAGAGAAATTACGTGTACTGCATGTAAGGCTGAGCAATAAACATGCACTGCTGTGTCTGAAAGTGTCACACTTGTGTCGCAGCTGGGAAGGGATGACAAAAAAAAGAGGGCATTGGTGTACTACATCCTACTTGTGATGTGGACCTGTATGAAGATATAGCATGTGTCAGGTGGGCAGCAGCAACCAGCACAAATAAACTCAGTGAGGCGGGGGGGTTAGAAGGGGGAAGTCAAAATACAATGAAATACGTATAATTATAGAAACAAATAATACCTATTCTATTGTCTTTTGACTTACCCCTGCTGCACCCTGCCTCGCCCCACCACGCTTACCTGTGCTGGCTCCCGCTGCAGGTGGGAGCCATAAATATGCATGTCTGACTTTGCCACATATGTCTAAGCAGGAGAATGTGAAACAGGGAATTGGTGGGCAGGGCTTACTCCACAAGGATCCAGTCCAGGCCAAATTGTAGCTAGTCAATTGATTTTTTGCAGAAAAAAGCATCTTGTAATGTCCCTTTACCTACACAGGATGTCAGCAAACTGACTCCAGGAACTCACTTCTTTGTCCTGGGAACAAGTGGGAGCAAGTCCCACCCTTCATATCTCCTCCCAGGTCTCAAACAGCAGATCCAGCCCTTTATCTGTTCTTCATCAGGTCCATAAAGAGTTCTCAGTATTTGTCGGTGAGGTGGTTTCACTATCCATTGGACAGGATGACTCCTGGATACACCCTAACCAATAAGGAGAAAGATCCAGGGGGCAGCCCTGTCCACTTTTGCAGCACATCCTGTTTGCCTTACTGCAAACTATCCCGCATTGCATCATTATAAGGAAAATCCAAGCTGACATGGTCCTTGTTCCATTTGAGGGAGCCTGTTGGTCAGCCAGGGGTGTGTACAAGCTTAGCTATTCCAAACTGATTCTAGGACCAGTTCTGGCTTATACTGGGCTGGTCACAACTGGCTACTAAGGGGGTAAAGAACAGAGGCTTTCCTTCCTCAGGTCTCCCCTTACACTAAACTTAGAATAGATAGGCCTTACCTTTGTCCCTTTCAAGTTAATGAAGTATTGGACCTACCCAGTGGCCCTTCCTGAGCTGATATGTATCACATTCTCCACATGCTGCCCATCCTGTGACCAGACCTAATTTAAAGTTCTCTTTTTTACACCTTATTAAGGTCAAGCACTGGAAGGGGCACCTGCTGGCAGGCTAATGCAACTTGAGCTCCGGGAGCTTCAGGCAGGGAACAGAAAACTTTCTAAGAGTTACTGTTTATAAATATGTATTAAAACTTCAACTTCATATTTAAATTTGAGTTTTAATAAATATTAAAAATTGTGTTAGAACCAATTCGCTAGCTTGTTACAAAATTTAGGTAGCAAAACTAATACATACATCTGAACTCTGGTTTTACCCATAGGACAGTAGCCTTCCACAGTATTTGTTTTTACTTTTGTCGGCTTGTCACTGTAAGTATATTGCAACATTAAATTTTACATGTCCCACTGTTCTATTTTTAAATAATATTCATCTTACCTTGAGGTCTAATAGTCTCACATACAGATGCCTTGTTAATATTTAAAAGGATTGTTTATATCCTGTCAAAAGGGTTATTTTGACAGGTTGAAAAGCAGGTTTTAACTGTAGTAGTCAGGCTACAATGGTAAGCCTGAAGCTGTGTTTTAGTTTTCAGATTAGCAGATGGTACAATAAAGTGCTGCAGTCCACAGGTGACATTAATCTTTCCATGTCACAGGTGTATTTCTGCACCATAAACGAGTGCCTTATAGGAAAGTGATATATGCCAATTAGGAGTTAATCAATTTCACACTATTTTAGAACTCAGAACACCATCACACTGGGGCTTGATTAGCTGTTTCCCCGTGCATAGAGTCAAACAACAAGCAGCATCAATCCCCAAAATGGGAATGAGCATGCAAAATGGGACTCTTTTTCACAGTGATCATCCATGTCATCAATATTCCCACCTCTTGTGTAAGACAGACAATATCATACTATGGGCAAATCCTGACAATTTATAGGCGTCCATTGCATTAAAACGCCAATATATGCCACAGTTCTGGCTCCAATTTAATGGCGGTAAGTCCTGCCATATTTGGAGCATGTGATCATGCCCACCCTGTGTCCAATACTGACACTAGGGCCCCCATTAGGATGGCGGGTGGATTTCCCCCGCCAGGCCGGCGGTAGCGACCGCCGGCCTGGCGGGGGCGATCTGTGCGCCATCCGTGCCGGAATGACCCCCGCCATATTAGCATGGCCGGGGGTCCGCGGCGGAGGGAAAGACCGCCCGCCACTTTTCCGCCCCGGTCGCCTTGCGACCGGGGCGGAAAAGGGTTTATATGGTGGCGGTGTCTATCAGACACTGCCAGCCATTTTTGGATGGGCATTTAACAATGTTTCCGTGGCGGCAATGCTGCCACGGAAATTCATGCAGAGTCTACTTTGGGGGCACGTTGCGGGCCCCCAAGAACTCCGGGGGGTTGTGGGGTGCACATGGGTGTACCTATGGAACCCCGCTACATTTCGCAGTGCCTGTCACGTTGTACTTTCAAATGCACAACATGTATTTTTAACATTGCGGCGGGCGGTGCATTCAGCGCTGCCCGCCGCAATTTTAAATATACAGGATGCGCCCGCCACTGTGGTGGGCACATCCTAATTCCCCCCTTGGGACCCCCACCCTTATGGCGGCCGGTCCCTTTCCACAATGTGATGGCGGGCGGGCAAAGTCCGCCTGCCATCCTAATGGAGGCCTTGTATTTTGGTTGTACTACTTGACATTTTGAGGGCATCTCGGGTTGAATAAGGTGATACATTAGCAAGGAAGGCATAATCTCCCAATTTGTGTTATTCATGCATGTGAGTTCTTGATGAAATTCATAAAGTGATAATTGGGCACAAAACATGTATTTTCTAAATATTAAAGGCTAGTTTTCAGGACAGTTTTAAGATAAGGTTTTGTTTGTAGAATTGAGATTATGTTTTTTAAATTAAAAGCTTGTCCTTCATTGTATTTATTTTCTTACAATTCCAGTGTGGATAATTGAATTTGCTAAATTAATTAAAGCTCGTATTTCAGTGGGCCCCAGTCCAGTGATTTATACCAGATTTTCAGGATTATCAGTGATTCTGAAAATAACTTACTTTTAAATCAATGAATATGAATTGGACAGCCCTACATCTGGCATGGAATTGCCCCTCATTGACCTGTGTTGGGGATCAGGCTCTAGTGTCTAAGACTGATCTAACCCATGTATTGAATGATCTTGAAGGTCCTTTATGATGTGAAATCCTGTTTACAGAGCTCTTCCATGTGCCCGCAGAAATAATAGGACCACATAATATTGTGATCTTTGTCATGCTGTGACAAACATTTGTCCTAAAGTTGCAACTCTTCTTCGATGGTAAGCAATTTAAAAATATTTTTACTACATTGTTTGACAAGTTTCACATTTTAAAAAATGTATTACATTTTTTGTAATGTTCACTAAGCATTTTTTTTGTGCTTCCCATTGATTTCTTGGGAGATATTCTTTTTTGTTTCATTGGGTGGACATTTTTTAAATGTTACGTTCTATTTTGTAGTCTATTTGTGTTATTTTGGGTAATTCTTCCAGGAATCAAGTTGTGGTTAGGTGCTGCTGTTTGTCGGTACAGGTAAGTCCTTTTGAAGAGTTTTGATGGTGGGGGATTAAGGATGCATTTTTAAAAGTTGAGAATAGTGTTTTTATAGTGTTTTTCTGTATATTCAGATATGTTTTGCAATATTTTGCTATTTTTTATAGTGATGAAAATGTATGAATCTTTATGGGTTTTTTACCTAGTGATTTCAGTGGAGCTTATTTTTTTATTTTTATTTTTTTTAAGGAAATCTGTTTGGTTTATTGTAAACCAATGCTTTTTACTTAGATATAATTTTTCATGGGTTTTCTGAAGCAATTTATTTTGTAAACACCTTTTTGGGGATTCCGAGTGGATTGTATATATGGTTAAAAAAACATTTGTTGGTCTTTTTGCTTTTGTATTGTTATCGGTTTTGTGGATTCTAATTATTCATTAATTGTACAAGGAGAAAGATCTGCTTTACTAAACAGACCATTTTATTTCTTACGTTTTTGTGTTTGTGGGAAATCCTATAATATATTGTTTATGCAAAGTCAATGTTATTATTAAGTGCGATTGTTAGAATATGTGTTGTATTTATTTGAGGTTATGCACTGAATTTGTTTGCATAAGTTGGTGGATTATTGTTATATATTACTTTAAATATTTATCATACATATTTTAGTATAGCTGTGTTTTAAAAGTTGGTAAATTCATATACAATACAATAGAATACAATATATTTGTAAAGCGCGGCTACCTACCCGTGAGGGTCTCAAGGCGCTAGGGGGGGGCTGTTACTGATCGAAGAGCCAGGTCTTGAGCAGTCTTTTGAAAGCCAGTAGGGACTGGGTCTGTCGTAGGTTGGTAGGGAGAGTGTTCCAGGTCTTGGCGGCGAGGTGGGAGAAGGATCTGCCGCCGGTGGTGGTTTTCCGGATGCGAGGGACTGTGGCGAGGTTGGCCGAGCGGAGGTTGCGGGTGGGGGTGTAGAAGCTGAGTCTGTTGTTGAGGTATACTGGTCCGGCACTGTAGAGGGCCTTGTGTGCGTGGATGAGGAGTTTGAAGGTGATCCTCTTTCTCGACGGGGAGCCAGTGCAGGTCTCCCAGGTGGGGTGTGATATGGCTGCATCTTGGGACGTCGAGGATCAGTCGTGCCGTGGCGTTCTGGATGCGTTGCAGCCGCCTCAGGAGCCTGGATGTTGTTCCTGCGTAGAGGGCGTTCCCGTAGTCCAGTCTGCTGGTGACGAGGGCATGTGTGACAGTCTTTCTCGTGTCAGAGGGGATCCATTTGAAGATTCTGTGAAGCATTCGGAGGGTGTTGAAGCAGGCCGCGGAGACAGCGTTGACTTGCTTGATCATGGAGAGGGCGGAGTCGAGGATGATCCCCAGGTTGCGTGCGTGGTCGGTGGGTTCTGGGGCTGTTCCTAGTGATGTTGGCCACCAGGAGTCGTCCGACGCTGACGGGGTGGAGCCGAGGATGAGGACCTCCGTCTTGTCTGAGTTCAGCTTCAGTCTGCTGTTCTTCATCCATTTGGCGACAGCCTTCATTCCTCTGTGGAGGTTGGCTTTGGCGGTGTGGGGGTCTTCGGTGGGGGAATGATCAGCTGGGTGTCGTCGGTGTAGGAGATAATGTTGAGGTTATGTTGTCGTGCGACGTGGGTGAGTGGTGCCATATAGATATTGAATAGCGTCGGGCTGAGGGAAGATCCCTGTGGGACGCCGCAGATGATCTTGGAGGTCTTGGAGCAGAATGGTGGGAGGCGGACGCTCTGGCTTCTGCCGGAGAGGAAGGACGAGGTTCAGGCCAGGGCCTTCTCTTGGATTCCGGAGTCATGGAGGCGTGCCGTCAGGGTGCGATGGCAGACCGTGTCGAAGGCTGCTGATAGGTCCAGAAGGATGAGGGCGGCTGTTTCTCCTTTGTCCATCAGGATCCTGATGTCATCGGTGGCGGCGATCAGGGCGGTCTCAGTGCTGTGGTTGCTGCAGAAGCCGGATTGGGAAGGGTCCAGGATGTTGTTGTCTTCAAGGTAGCGGGTCAGTTGTCTGTTGACGATCTTCTCTGTGACTTTCACCGTGAAGGGGAGCAGGGAGATGGGCGGGAAGTCCTTGGGGTCTGCCTTGGGTTTCTTCAGTAGGGCGTTGATCTCGGCGTGCTTCCAGCTCTCCGGGAAAGGTTGCTGTCTGGAAGGAGATGTTGATTGTTTTCCGGAGATGGGGTGCGATGGGTGTGCAGGCTTTGTTGAAAGCATGGTGCGGGCATGGGTCAGATGGGGATCCAGAGTGGATGGAGTTCATGGTCTTGATGGTGTCTTCATCGCTGATGTTGGACCAGGTGGTCAGGCGGTTGAGGCGGGTGGGGGTCGCAGGGGCGGTGGTGGTATCGGCGGTGGATGTGGGGGGCGTCGGAGTTGAAGCTGTCGTGGATGTCAGTGATCTTGCGGTGAAAGAAGGTGGCCAGTGAGTTGCACAGGTCTTGTGAAGGTGGGATGTCGTTGGTGTTGGAGCTGGGATTGTAGAGTTCTTTCACGATGCTGAAGAGCTCTTTGCTGTTGTGTGCGTTGCTGTCTAGGTGGTCCTTGAAGGCGGTCCTCTTGGCAGTCCTGATGAGTAGGTGGTGTCTGCGGGCACGCTGCGAATGAACGGGGGACCTCTAGAAACTGACCATACCGTCGAAAGCCACCTTGATCGAATCTGAGCCATAACTAGGCAATTAATATTTGAAGAACACACAACGGACGCCCCCCGTAGAGCCCATATGCGGGTTGGAATTATCTCTGCATTAAACTAAAGAGAGAACAGACCTGGAAATAGCCTTGAAAAACTTGTGGTTACATTCCCATCTTACGACTAAACACGTGTCGGCTGTGTGAAAATTTCCAGTGAACAGGAATAAATTTGAAACTGAAGCACAAGAACTCATTTCTATTACATTGTGATAAGTGGTGGAAACACTGGGATATACAAGCTGTATTATAACATTACGTGTGCTAAGGAGTGTTGTAGTTTTGAGGCAGTAGCCAAATTTGGGGGAATAGTGGTTCCCTTTACCTTATAGCACCGTTGAATAGATCAGTACCCACTTTACTGTGACACATTCTAAGTGGCGCCATTGAACCTATAAAAAACCACTATCAAGTCCGTCTAACCGTGTCTGCAGGTGGTGTTCTTGTGGGCTGTCTGGCTGTCTGGTGTTCGGTCGCGTAGCCAGCTCTTCTTCAGCTTCCGACAGGTGCTCTTGGAAGTCCGGAGGTCTTCGGTGAACCATGCGGCTTTCTTGTTGATGTGATTGGTTGCGTGGGTCTTGAGTGGAACGAGGGTGTCGGCGCAGTCGATGATCCACTGTTTGAGGCTGTCAGCGGCAGTGTTGGGTTGGTGGGGTCGGCGGGTGGTCTCAGGGCGAGGGTGGTGGTCAGTTGGTCCATGGTGACCTTGCCCCAGCAGCGGCGTGGCAGTTGTTGGATGCAGTGGTGTTTGGTGGGTTTTCTGAAGGTGAATTGGACACATCTGTGGTCAGTCCAGTGGGGTTTGGTGGTGTGGTTGAAGGAGACGTGGGGACTCGCAGAGAAGATGGGGTCCAGTGTGTGTCCGGTGGCGTGGGTGGGTGTCGTTATGAGCTGTTTGAGTCCGATGTTGGATAGGTTCTCGATTAGGGCGGTGGAGTTGGCATTGTTGTTGTTCTCAAGGTGGAAGTTCAGGTCCCCGAGGAGGATGTAATCCGTGGAGGCGAGGGCGTGGGTGCTGATGAGGTGGGCGATGTCGTCGCTGAACTGTGGTCGTGGTCCGGGTGGTCTGTAGATGAGTGTTCCTCTGAGGGTGGTGTTGAGGTCGGTGTGGATTTGGAAGTACATGTGCTCGGCAGTGGTGAGGGTGTCATCGGTGTTGGTCGAGACTCTGAGGGTGTCCTTGTGGATGATGGTGATTCCCCCTCCTACTCCATTGGTGCGGTCTCTGCAGGAGATTTTGTAGCCCTCTGGGATGGCTGTGGCGATGTCTGGTGCCGAGTTGGCGTTCAGCCAGGTCTCTGTCAGGAAGGCGACGTCCGGGGTGGTTGAGTCTAGGATGTCCCAGAGTTCAATGGCGTGCTTGCGAGCGGAGCGGGTGTTGAGGAGGATGCAGCGGAGGTGGTTGGGTTCTCTTGTTGATGGTTTGGCAGGCCGGATGCTGGTGAAGCTGCATTTCCGGCAGGTGAAGGGCCCTTGGGTGTGCTTTGGGATGGCTCAGTACCAGGAGTGGTCTCGTCCACTGTTGAGTGTGTGGAGGGTGCTGGAGTCGTAGTGCAGTTTGGTGTTGTGGCGGCCTCGGGGTCCAGGGTTTATGGCGCTGGGCGCGATCCAGGCATGGACGGGCACAGATGGGCTTGCCTTTGGCGCGCCTTTGTTGCGCCTGCTGTGCGTGTCCGCTGCGCGTCCTGGTTGTGGTCGTCATTTGAGCGGAGGAAGGAGCAGTTGGGAGGCGGGATCGGGGCGGTGAGGGGGCGTGGCCTCAGGAGGAGGTGGCGGGAAGGAATCGGGATTCAGAAGCACAACGGGGGGTGGGGGGGCCAGATGCGGCGCAAAATACAGTACAAAATGCACGCGGGCTTACTGGAAATTAGTTGGACACCGGGATACAGAAGGCAAGATGCGGGGGCGGAGAATTACAGGAAGGGAGCTGAGAATACAGAGGGGAAAAAATAAACACGATAGTCACAGCAACACACTTAGAAAGGTGGAGAACAGAAAATGCAGTGGGAAGAGCGAATTACGCTGGTCACCACAGTGTGCTCGGAGGCAGCTGACGACGCGGCAGGGAGCAGTGGCAGCGCTCACCACGGGCTCGCCAGTTGGGTAGCAGCTGCGAGGTGTCAGCAGGTGGAGCTGGGCGGCGGTCGGGGAGCGGCTCGGCCTGCAAGCAGGTCAGGAGTCACCCCGATCGCCCGTCAGCAGGCACCTTTTGAAGCTCAAGGGAGGGAGGAGCAGCTGGGAGGCGGGATCGGGCGTGGCCTCAGTAGGAGGTGGCGGGAAGGAATTGGGATTCAGAAGCTTAAAGGGGGGCGAGATGCGGTGCAAAATACAGTAAAAAATACACATGGGTTAACTGGTAATGAGTTGGACACTGGGATGCAGAAGGCAAGAAGCGGGGGGAGAATTACAGGTGGGGGAGCAGAGAATATAGTGGGGGAAAAATAAACACGATAATCACAGCAACGCACTTAGAAAGGTGGAGAACATAGAATGCAGTGGGAAGAGCGAATTACGCTGGGCACAACAGTGCGCTCTGAGGCAGCTAAAGACGCGGCAGGGAGCAGTGGCAGGCGTCAGCAGGTGGAGCTGGGCGGCGGTCGGGGAGCGGCTCGGCCTGCAAGCAGGTCAATATAATTATTTCACTGATGTAATACAATATTTATGTTAATATTCAAAAGAGAAAAATGATTTTACATGTTGGATTAAAGTTGGTGTCGTTTTTGAAGTTTTTGGTAGGTTTATATTTAATTTATAATATACTTTTGGCTATCATTTCTAAGTAATATACTCCTTTGTTATTTATGAAGAATTTTACTTTAAACTGATTGCTCTATTCTTAGTTTAGTTCTTGGTAACTTTGTTCTTTTTGTAATGGCTCGATAAATTTGTCAAATGTAGGTTGAGTTCTACCTAGGGTGAATTGGGAGACATTGTGCCATTCTTCCTTTGCATTGTTTGTTTTAGCTTCTTTTGTCATGGTGCTGCCATAGACATTCCACGGTGATATCTGATTCTTAGCTTGGTGTCTGTATCCTGGCCGATGTATTTTGCCAATTCCTGTATCTTCATATTAGTCCATTAGGGGGGCTAAGTTGTCTTTATTTTATTGGTAGGAAGGGCTTTCTTTTAGTCATAGTAGTTGACTACCTATGTGACAGGGACGTCGGCTAGTGCTATTGTTCTTTTGATTTTGAGGCAAATTGGCTGCTAGTGGAGTATTCTACACTTAAGGCCTCATTTAAGACATTTTGACATATGGCAGCATTGCAAGATACCATGCTGTGCTCCCCTATGCAAAATGAAAGGGCAGGAATGCACTGCATTTAAGCAATAAGGTGCATTTATGTCCTTTCTGCCTTCATTGGTGCCATTTTGGCAGCCTAGTGCCAACGTATGCACCGTATAGTTTCTGTGCAGGAAGGGTTACCTTCCTGCCCAAAAACAATCCTACGAGGTGTTTTCCTCTTTATATGTGTGCTGTAGAATGCAGCACACATATAAAGAGGTGAAAACAAGGAGAAATTAAATCACCTTGAGAGGCGTACGGATTTGGAGCTTCCTCAGGTTACATGTGTTTGTAAATCTGGGGTAGCGTCAAATCCCATGGATGTTGCATGGGAAACCCCACCACAAAGTCCATGGAATGCCTCCCAGGTGCAGAGTAACATGACGCAGTGATTTGCACCACCTTACTCGTGATTTATTGGACCACTCAAAGCCATGCAGGGTGGCTTTGTGTGGCTTTATAAAGCTTTATGAGAGCCCAACTTCATGCATATACCTATTTACGTGGTGCAAAAGTGATCCATGGCTCCCATAAATAAGCCCCTTAGTGTAGATTTTTGAGGGTGTTACCATATACTTTGATTAAAGTGATGGTAACAGCCTTGTATGGCTGTGTTGGGTGTAAAGTTTTTAGAATTGTCTGAATCATAGTTTGTTCAACGTCTATGGTCATTTCTTGGTGGTAGTAGTTGTTTGTATGTTGTTTTAAACTATTTCAGAGTTCAAAGTAGGTGCTGCTTTGTTTATTTGGTATTAAAGCATATATGAAGGGATATTGATGTTTTCGTAGTCACCATGTATGGTGTATATTTCAGTGAATGGTTTGGCACAAATTTTGAAGGTCCTAGCCATCATACAGGTTTGGCATTGGGTATGTTTCATTAACTTGTTTGCTGTTGAATTTTTTCATTTCTCTTTATTTAAATTGTCATGTCAAAGGAAGGGCTCCTAGTTTTGCGTTATTTTTAAATGCTCTAGTTTATCTATGTCTTAGTATGTTATTGGGGCAGGTGGAGTATCGCTTATGGTTTTTGTTTTGAGTGTAATTAAGCTTTTCAAAGAGGAATAAGCTGTGTGAGAAAGTTCGGTAGTATGCCTTTCAGAATTTTGCTTGTAGGTTCCAGGGAGCTAGTGTTTGCCTCTCTATCTTGTAAAATTTCTTTAACTTCTATTTCTGTTACATCTTTAGTAGTTGCTCTCCCATAGCATACATTTAAAAAATATTAGTACATTTCAAATTTATGGTTTCTGTTGATGTGCTTTCTTGGCTGTAGCTCTGGCCCATACAATTTAATAATCGTTTTCCTAATAGTGAAGTGTGTAGTAATTAGGTCCACGCTTGAAGGTAGTTCTCAGGTAGATTTATTGAGCAGTTAAGTTAAGTCAGGTAAAAGCTCAATGGGAGACCTAAGGGGACCTAGGGGAGACCCCACCAGGAGCATCCATCCAGGTGCTCAGCCCATCCAACTGTCACTACCTAGGCAGAGCACCAACATTCTGACAGCTGCACTTATGAACATTCCATAGATGGTAGAAAGGCATCACATTGGGAATAACAGGATACTACATATCCCCTTTTCTTATACAGAAAACAAAAGCTAGAAACAGCATATAAGAAACAGAGAAATGAAAACAAGAAAAGTAAGCAAAAGAAGGAAAGAACCAGCGAAAGGGGAACTCCCGTCAGAAGCAAAACAACAAGAGCAAAGCAACAAGAGAAATAAAGAAACACGCAGGAAATAGGAATTAAACAAAGGAACCAAAGAGAAATCCAGAAATAGGAATAGAAGAATGGAACTAAACATACAAACCATCCTCCCTTCTTACACAACAGCAGAAAAGAAAGGAATAGAAGAAAATACGAAAAACAACTCCAACGCACACCTACTGGCCAGAACAGGAATGAATGGAGATTGAAAAGAAAATATAGATTTCAAGAGAAAGGCAGAACAGGAAGATTAAAACAGAAAAGGAGATGAGGAATAAATAGGGAGAAACCTCATCAAAACACCATTAACCTTAAACAAAATACAAATCAGTAATGCAAAGGTAACAGTGCGAGAAAAATTAATCAAGATACAATGAAAACAGAACATATTTAGCTATGAATGCAAGGAAGCACTTAAATACAAATAAGCGTAAGCTAAATAGGATAGTAAAACCAAATCTCTTGGAAAGGGGCGACCACTCGGTCCCCCCGAACGTATGGCTGAGTGCCTCGATCCCCCCGGGAAGCCATTTTTGGGCGGGAGGCGCGTCTCGGCTGGTATGCCCGAAGCGGCGTAGCCGGGGCGCGCTTTTTCCCGCCCTAGAGTGGGCTGGCCTAGACACCGACGCAGCCAGCCACGCCCTCGGGGCGGGCAGGGGCGGGTTTTCGCCCGCCCTGAAGACGGATAAAAGAAGGCGCAAGACCAGAAGACGTCCTCTTGTTCTTGTGCTCCGAAGCTGCACCTCCTCGCTACACGTGAGCTCGGGACGGAACGAAGAGCCAATTTTGAGCGTTTTGATCTTTTTCTTTGTCTTCTAGATACTTCCTCGGAGAGATGCCCAAGAAAGGCGCAAAGAGAATGACGACCGACCAGATGGTGCGGGCCCTTTGCAAAGAAGTGTCCGACATAAAGAAACGGTTGGCGGAGCGAGATGGGGAGGAGGGTTCGGGCCCTGCGCCGGCTGGAGGGAGACCTAAGAGGCCGAGAAAGGTTCCAGCCGGTGGGGCCGTCCCGGTTCCCTCTGCCCCGCTCGAGGCGCCAACCCCAGTACCGATGGAGGGGAATCCAATCCCCGTTGTCGTCACCCCGACATCCAAAGAAGACATGCCCCCCGAGCTGGCAGCACAGCTAGCAGCATGGTTGGGGGATAGTAGTGATGGCGCCACGGCTGCCGAGGCACAGGCGCTGATAAAAGGGCTTCGTGAGAAGAAAGAGGCAGCTAGAGTGGCTACGCCGTTGGCGGGGATAGACAAGCCGCAAGCGGCAGAAGCTGCGTCCGGTGCAGGTAAGCGGCCATTGCCGATTGCAAGGGACGAGTCAGCACCCTCTCGTAGAGAGAGATTAGGACAACATGTGCCTTTAGCTATAAAGGAAAAGATCTGGGCGGGGGAGTACGTGAATATTTTTTCCCTGCTTGTTGATCATTATGATGTGGAGCATGTGAAAAGTCAGAAGGACTTAATGCATCCGAGTGTTTGGCGCGCAAAGATGGCCGCCTTTAAGGTAAATGAGAACATTGGCAACTGGGGCAATGCATGGGGTATTTTCACATCGATTTTGGGGGAACGTAGGCCCGAGTTGCTTCCTGAGTTTCCCGTTTATCAATCACGAATTATGGGTTACTCGACAGCGTATCAAGGTAACCATTGGTTTTGTTATGACAATCTGTTCAGGAAGAAAAGGAACATAACAAGAGTTTGACTTGGGATTGTTACGATTCTTTAACATGGGATAAAATGAAAGAATCGGGAATGTTAAGAATGCCATTGGTCGGGAGCACTGTTGTTGATTACTCCCGCCAAAATGTGGGGACGCCCTTTCGACCAAGTACGAGCACCGACGACCAGTCGAGGCCCGCAGGCAATACAGGGAGAAAGGGTTTCTGTTTTAATTTCAACAAGGGGAAATGTACCAGGCCTCCGTTGACCTCTCCCCACCCCACACAACTTACCGCATCTGCCGTCGCAGATGACCCTGGCCCCGGGAAATTCCCCAGGAGGGGGCTGTAACCCCTCCTACAAAGGAAGGGGCCTTGACCGCCTTTCCTTTACTTCCGGCGACCCGCCCTTAGACGGGACCGCCTCCCCACTGAGGGGCCAATGGCCACCTCTCCCGAGCGCTCCCATCCGTGTTGGGTGACGCCCACTCATAGGGATCTACCAATTAGTGCTCACCGATCATGACCTTACCGCCTACCAAAAATAAATACGACAATTCTTAAACCTATGAAAACATTGGTCACTACGACCGAAAGAGCATGCTAGAAATGCAACACTACATCAAATCATTTTAATCGTAACAACCTAGACGGTATTCACCATACTTTATTATGATTAACCACAAACCGATACTGTCACAGTCTGTAAACGAAATGGAAAAACCAACTTATAAATTCACTTTATTGCACAACAACTTGCTGTCCTCAGGGGCTGGTGGGTGGGTCAAAATTGGCTCTTCGTTCCGTCCCGAGCTCACGTGTAGCGAGGAGGTGCAGCTTCGGAGCACAAGAACAAGAGGACGTCTTCTGGTCTTGCGCCTTCTTTTATCCGTCTTCAGGGCGGGCGAAAACCCGCCCCTGCCCGCCCCGAGGGCGTGGCTGGCTGCGTCGGTGTCTAGGCCAGCCCACTCTAGGGCGGGAAAAAGCGCGCCCCGGCTACGCCGCTTCGGGCATACCAGCCGAGACGCGCCTCCCGCCCAAAAATGGCTTCCCGGGGGGATCGAGGCACTCAGCCATACGTTCGGGGGGACCGAGTGGTCGCCCCTTTCCATATGGCTGAGATACCCGCCACCCCCTCTCAACACAATCCCCAAAAGGAGGGAAACCGGAAACAGTTCTTAAAGTTTTTTGGATGTGGGATGGAGTGACCATCCCGGCCGTATTTATTAAAACAAAAAATTAAAACATTAAACGTTTTCATGTTATGTACAATTTCATTATCACATTACGATGTTTGGCTAACCTTAACATAATCTCTAATACAGAGGTTCTCCTAGCCGAACTAGCATCCTACAAAAACATTCTCTAAGAACACTGAAATTGTACATCCTAACGTTTAAGGGCCAACGGCAAGGTCATAACCGGTGTCAAGATCCCTAACCAGACTTACCCCTCCCACTTGGGAGGGGCGACAGCACAGAGGCTTACCTCAAGTGCAACTACTAACAATTTCCCTTGACTTGACGGGGGCACTTAAGACTCGACGCCATTTAAAGGTCGTTCGAACACTTGTGTGTGGTATCTAGAAGGTATCGTTGACCTCTCCCCACCCCACACAACTTACCGCATCTGCCGTCGCAGATGACCCTGGCCCCGGGAAATTCCCCAGGAGGGGGCTGTAACCCCTCCTACAAAGGAAGGGGCCTTGACCGCCTTTCCTTTACTTCCGGCGACCCGCCCTTAGACGGGACCGCCTCCCCACTGAGGGGCCAATGGCCACCTCTCCCGAGCGCTCCCATCCGTGTTGGGTGACGCCCACTCATAGGGATCTACCAATTAGTGCTCACCGATCATGACCTTACCGCCACAGGTCCGGATAGTTGACCGGCTATCCGGACCCCCCACAAAACTCCTACCTAAAGGTCATGTTTTAAAGATCTTAACCAGGCTAGGAAGTCTCCTATGAGTAACTCATTCCCCGCCCTCGACAAATGCACACCATCCCCCAGATACATACTGTCATCATTAATACAATTATGCGAGATCGAATGCAATGTCTTGGAACGGAACAACCTACTCACTTTGTTATTCAATTTTTTAACAGAATGATTCAAAGCAGGGATCGAGATAGCCCCCCGCCACACTTTTCGTGGGATCATATGAGACCACGCAATTAGGCACCCCGGAACTCTCCTCGCTAACCAACTTACCGTGGAAAGCATAGCCTCCAGGAGAAGTCGTCTACCGGTGGTGACCAAATCATTGCCCCCCAAATGCACTATGACTATGGACGGCGGTGACCTCATCCGCTCTAACAAGCCCTCAAAAAATTCCTGAAACTGGTCAATACAGAGACCGCCCCTTCTGTAGAAGGACACTCTGTACCCGTATTCCCCAGGTACGTGAACCATGTCACCTGCTTTGAATACGTCTGCAGCCCGTCTCACGTATGAGTGGCCCACGACCCACACCTCCTTCCTCACAGCCGGTGACGTGCGACCGCTGACCTGGTGTTGGGTCGACTGCTCAGTCTGCCCTGCCGCGTAGGCTTGCGCAACTGAAAACAAACAAAAGACAAGAGGCGTGAGTACATGATTACAGCTTCACAACATGTGCAATCGCACGTACCTCTTATAACAATTGGAGGACCAGCGCCCCACACGTTTCACTTGTTCTACATTAAGACCCCTGGCTGTAGCTTCAGTGGCAGCCCCTATACGAAAGGAGTGGGTCCCAAATTCGCCCGGGTCCAAGCCCGCTGCGGCAATGGCCATTGCAAGCACCCGTTGAAACTGAAACCTCGTCAGCGGGGTGGCGTCTGCATGCCTCAACAATGTCCCCCCCCATGATGCCACCCTTCGTGCTAGGTAATCTTCTAAGCACTGTACCGGACACATGGATGACTCGGGGTTCCTGCGAATGATCGTGCAGTCCCCTCTCCCATCTTGGTCAGTCTTGGACCTGAGAAAGGAGACAATCATCGCATCACCCCTGATCTGGACATGCTCCCTGCACAAGCCCCCCGTCACATCCTGTTTGTTCCTTGCAACTAGCTCACTAACTCTCATAGCCCCGTGAAATGCCAGCGTAAATGCAGTCCGGAACAAACAGGTCTCGAACGGGGACGAGCATGTGTTCGGGAGTGTGACCAGTAACTGGGACAACCTGTCTAGACCTATCGGTCGTCGTACGTCTACTCTGCGACCCTCTAGACGTTGCCACCCACGTAGCGCTTTCTGTACCGTGAAAGACGCTGTTGGGTCCAGGATGCCATGGGCCCTGGCAACAAAGGAAATGGCGGCACGATGCCTTTGGGCCGTAGCCACCGATTTCCCAGCCCTACGTAAGGACATCAGAAAAAGTACTACCAACTCTTCCTGACCTCTCTTAAGAAAGAGAAACATTGTACACCACACTAGGAACAGAACTTACAGGCGTTGCAAGTATTGGGACAAAAACTGTGTGGAAAACTACACTGTGCACCTGAATAAAATTCATGACACGAAATGCACAATACTTTAAACTTTTCATAATCTCTGTAAAAGGATTGATAAGACACAGTATGGGTCTGAACCTATGTTACGCAAAGGGAATTGCACCCTAACCCAAATCCTAAGTAGGAAATCCAAAATAAAGTATGAGTAGGAACTCATAATCAAAATACGCACCTACAAAAATTTATGTGGGGTCCATGTGAGGACAACTATTGTGGTGCTGTTAGAAACCAAAAAGGACTAATATCCTTAGCAAAACACAGAAAAACAAAAATTAATGAGATCTGTGTATAGACACTAGATGTGCACAATTATAATCTAAAGGGAGTATGACCCTATGCGAAATACAGACAACAAACACTAGTGAGATCTCTGCGGATGAATAACTGACTGATGCAAATACTAGCGAGGTCTGTGCGTACAAACAGAACCTAAATGCCCTCTCAAAATGACATGTAAAACAATGTGCACTATGAAAGAACACTACAAGGACAAAGTGTAAGTACATGAGAGTGGGAAAAATAATGCATGGCAAGAATGTGAGTTACATGAAAAGCATATAACAGAGCAAACAGTGAATGACATTTCCCACTGAATAAAGCACTAAAATTAAGCGTTAAAAATGGCAAAACAATACATAACAACGTGGCATTTAGACTTGAAGCTCGCAGGTACAGAATAGCCTTAAAAAAAATAAGTCGATGTAAATATAAGATAAAGAGCGGTAGGAATAAAACCTATTCAATTAAAAAAAGATGTCACTAGATGGCAGTACAGTGCTGAAGATCGAGGATTGAAAGCCAATTTGCCAAAACAACTTCTTTAAACAACTGTTACTCGTACACACCAAATCGAGGAAGAAAAAAAAACGAGTCACTGAGGGTTTGATTCCCATTATCCAGAACGGAGAAAAAATATAAAGCCTCCGGCATTTCCAAGAAGGACGAGAAATGTACCTTAAAAAGATTTGTGACAGCATTGTCCGCTGTAACGCATTGACTTCCAACTGGAAAGAAAACAGATGAGATCGCCTGAGGAAACAGTCCAAATGACGTTGATGCAGGCGACATTGATGAAAACCACAGAAGAAATGACACGCAAAACGTCACAGGGCAGGTTGGCTCTCCGCATAAATCTGCACCAAAACTCAGGAGAGCTGCAGTGACGATAAGACAAGACGTCACACACGAAGAGAAGGAGGCTTCGAAGGAAGAACAAGCATGAGGTAAGCATCCATGCACTGTGAGCGTGAGCGCAGCTCGTGATTGTTTGAATATAACAGGCCAGTTAAACTGCCATTGCGCAAAGAGCTTCAATGAAGGCTTACCTTCACGTGAATATCCATAGACATGCCAAAATAATAAAAACCCAAAGCTTGTAATCGTTTTCCATTTGAGCCTTTTACCAGAGGTTCACTCTTCAATTTAAAATGTTCCCACATGTCAGAGTTCAAAAAAAAAAACGAACAGCAAACTCTGAAAGGCTTACAGGGTTTCCATGCCTCCATAAATCACAATCACGAGCACCTCCGATGTTATCTTTCACAAAGTTTAAGCAAATGGCAAGCACTTCAATAAACAATCCGATAATAACATCGCTGGTAACTTCTTTTAACATCTTTTGAGACCAATTTGAAGCTGCAGAGCATGGTAGCGCTTGTCAAAAGAAATCAATAAGCAGCAACTCAAAAAAATGTGTCAGCAATGCAGTTTTCTTTCTTTCAATCGTGACTTCTTAATTTCAGTTATTAAAACATGCTAAAGCATGTTTGCTCGAGGACTGTTTGTAAACCATATGTACCATAAACCATAGTTTCATTTCCACTCAGCTGCTCATTCCTTAGACACTTGTTGCGAGGTATTATCAAGAGCAAAGGCTTGTTGCGAGAAGGGCTACAGTCAGAGAATAGACTCACCAGGCACTTGAACAACTGGCAGATTGCTGTGGGCGACCGGTGGCAGGTCACTGGTGGGGTCACGATGCCAGTTGGGGTGTCTTGATGAATTTCAGTAAATCTTGTGCCATAAACTTGCTTGCAGAGGTGACAGAAGTAGGTTCTTTTAGAGGATCGTCGCCAAAATAAATGTAGTAACTTGGGTCCAGACTGAAGGTAGATTTCAGGTAGATTTATTACCACAAGTTACAAGCTATTACAAATAGGATGAAAGCCCCACCAGGAGCGCCTGGCTAGGTGCTCAGCCCAAGACCAACTGTGATGAATCCAATGATAACATTCTACATGACATCACATTTACAGAATTCCACTGGTGGAGTCAAGGAAGAGATGTGGACATGCATATTAAGATATTACAAAGTGAAGTGATATATTTAGCCTATCCTGTCATTGTTCCTGTAACTAGTTTAACAGTATAAATATGTTATAAACTGACTTTTGATTCTTTATTAATATTAGTTTATAAACATGCTCTTACATGCTATGTATTTACTTACTTGTATGTTTTGTTGAACTGTTTTTAATGGTTTTGAAGCTGTTCGTTTTCACCTCATGTTAACGTGGAGCAGACAATGCATTTTCTGTTGAATAAGAACAGAAAAGTCATATTAATTAAATATGGTTTTTTGTTTCAAGTTTGTCGAGGTTTAGGGAGTCAGGTTTGTTTTTCGTCATTGGTTGGGAGACTTTCTAAATTAATGTTTCTGATGGATACATCTGTCTGTGGATTCCTCACCTTATGAATTACCCCCATGCGCAGCATTCCAAGGAAACTTTTCTCCTCAGCTCTCCCACATCGACAAGGAAGTCACTGTGGTATGGCTCTGCACGCGACTGCAGGTGATGTCTTCGGAACCATAAGAAGACCTTGTCGCGTGCTGACGTCAGTTCCCTTTTTCCCACACTGTTGCGCGTAACGATTTTCCCAAGGGCTTTCCATTTCTGGGATTTTCTTTGTTGCAAGTTGTTATGTCTTTCTAACAGCAACTATGGCTACTCAGAAAAAATCTGGTTTCAAGCCATGCAGGGAATGTGGGGGTCCGATATCTATCACTGATACCCATGAAGAATGTTTGTGGTGTCTTTCATCGGAACATGACGTCAAGGAGTGTTCATCTTGTAGGCGCATGAACATTAAAGCGCAGAAAGATAGGAATGCCAAATTATTCATGGCCAAAGCCAAGAAACATAAAAAGGGTCACAGAAGATCGAGGTCCCATTCCAAGTCGTCGAATCCTCATACTCCAAGGTCGTCAAAGAAGCACAAGAAAAGGTGACACCATGGGTCTCTGCGTCGCTCATCGAAGGATGCAACACCAAAGTCCATGCCCCGGTTCCCAGGCATCATGGGAAAGATGAAATCTCAAAAAATCTGAACTATCGGATAAGGAACCTAGCTATGTTTTTTTAAAACACTGTCATAGATGGATGTGAATTCCAGAATAAAGGGGGAGAAATTACCCTTTTTCTTGAGTCCCCTCACTCACCGGAGTTGCCTCACGGTGACATGCTTCATCATAGGGGCCCTCCCAACCCGCTGCGGGTTGAGGCATGCTACAACTTGCGAGATACGTAGGAGCACTGTTAGTGAGGACTATGTGTGGTGTGAAGTGATAAGTGGGTGGAGTGGTGTGAATTAAAAATATCTTACTAGTGGGCAAAAAAATACTTTTATTAGTGCTCCTAGCAGATATATTAAAAGGTGGAGTGGGTCTCTATGTAAAACCGGTTGACTAATGGGACTGGAAACCTAGTAGATAGCCAACTAGTTTCGAGCTGTACCCCTCTGCTCTTCCTCAGGACATCACAAGGACCAGCCCTGTGATTTCCACTCCAAAAATGTGAAATATGCCTAACAATGAGCAAGAAATGCTATATATACATACAACTCTTCAGTAATACTGTGGTCAATCTGTTGAAAAAGAAAGGGAGGAAAAAAAGATTATGATACAATGACTCGCTGTATGACTTACGCCTCCTTCTTTGTAGATACTGAATGCGTAAATGACTAATCAAAAAGGTCGTACTTCACTCGTTCAGACTTGTGAATATAACGATAACGTGTGACTGAAATAAAAAACACCATATATACATAGTTTTCTTAGGCATGCCATGTTGCCTCTATTCTGAAGTACGTGTGCAAAAGTAACCTTAAGCTGGACCCGAAACGAGTAAGTGGTGACACACAAACATAAAATCACATGCAAATCACAAAGGACAAAACATTACACATACGTTTATGTGGGCTTTTATAAGCCTCAAGGTCACTTTAAAGGGAAAGAGAGCTCTGCGTGGTCTATCTCTAGTGGAAAAAAAGTAATTGTTACTTTCCGACGCTGTTCTTACCGGGGTCAAATGGGCGTGCTGTCTATTTTAAACGCAGTCACTCCCATTTGCTTCGTAGTGCCTGGCAGGGGTAAAAATGGTCTTACTTGGTGCCGACGTACTCCCTGCCGATAAACCTACTCGGCGTCCCTCGCGACCGGTGAGTTCCGTGTTGGATGGGGGCGCTGGGTAATATGCGAAATAGGCCTGACCGCTCTGCTTCGGTTTGGAAGCATAGAGCGGGACTCTATACAAGATGGCCGACCCACATTGGAACAGTGTGGGGGCCATCTTGGAAAAACAGATGAGTTAGGAATGGTTTAGGTATTACACACACAAACCACACAGACACAAGACACGGTGAGACAATCGTGATAATCTGATGGTCATCTTGAATAAAGGAGTTTTTAACCAAGTCAAAAATTATATTATAATTAAAAGGAAATGGGAGAGGGTATTTAATAAAGTAAGGACGAAAAATATGTCCATATGTGAGAGGGAAATAAAATGGAATGACAAAGAATGTATAAAGTCGACTCAAAATGAGGGATGAGGAATTAAGGTCGACCATAAAGTCGGTCCAAGAAAGGAATAACATATTTTTATATAAAAAAATTAGGGAATGAAAATATGAAAAATGAAAAAATTGAATGAAAAAATGAAAAAATGAAGGGTTCACCAGTGGGTGAGGGTATTAAAAAAACTTCTTCTTTCGCGGTATAGCAATATGCTGAAGGAACTCGGATTGAGGGCAGAATGGTTCCAAAAGAAACTAACAGTAAAGTCAGGATTATGGTCTGCATACTTGACAGGGAAAGGTTCATGATTGTTTAGACAGTTGGCCCCAAGGAATAGCATCATTTAATCCATTGTAGTCAGTTTTCAATTTGTACACCCAGCGTTGCTCTTTTTGTAACAGACATTGTTCCAGGTTTTCGTGGCCGCTGAGGTGTTCAAGTATCACCCATTTCATGTCATTGGGTGTGTGATGTTTTTCAATGAAGTGCGAAGTCATCTTAGTTGTATGTTTCTTACATGGTCGGATAGGTCTTTTTTCACTTGTTATGTCCTGGCTTACTTTGGGTACCAGTAAGGCGTCTCTGTTATTATTAGCCGCTCTCTTTTTAGCTTTTTTGACCAGTTTTTTTAGGTACTGTCTGTTGATTAGTTTTTCGGCTAGGTCATCTGTTTGTTGATAGTAGTCATCCTTATCTGTGCAGTTGCGCCTCAACCTTAAAAATTGTCCAAACGGTAAGTTCTCTTTAAGTTGTCTTGGGTGGAAGCTGTCAAAAATTACCAAACAGTTCCTTGCAGTGGGTTTAAAATGTGTGGTCGTCTTGAGACCCTCTCCTGTTGCTGAGATGTTAAGGTCTAGGAAAACGAGGTGGGACCTGCTCATAGTGTGTGTGAATTTCAATATAGGGTTCTGTTGGTTCAGCCATTCAAGAAAATCCATTGCTTCGGTCGGTTTCAGTTCCTTCCCAAATCACTAGGACATTGTCGATGTACCTTTTCCATAGACTTAGATGATGTCTATATGGGTTGTTGTCATTAATGATCTTTTGTTTCTCCAGTTGGTGTACGTACAGGCCCGCTACACTCGGCGCAAAAGTGCTACCCATACTGGTTCCATGTGTCTGACGGAATAGGGTATCTTCAAATCTGAAAAAGTTTTCAGTGAGGGCAAGGCGACAGCATTCCAGGATGACATGTCGTGGAGTCTGATATCTCCATGTTTCTTCAAAAAGGACATCTTCCAAAATCTGTAACGTTTCTGTGTGGGGCAAGCTAGTATAAAGACTTTCCACGTCTAAACCGATGAGAATGTTTCTGGTTGGATCGAATGGGAGATCCTTGAGCAGAGAGAGAACTGATTTTGTATCCTGGAGGTATGTATCTGTTTTTTGGATCAGGGGTCTGAGAAAAGCGTCTGCAAATTTTGACAGGGGTTCAAGGATTGAGTTTATTCCAGAAACAATGGGTCTACCCGGTGGGTTGGTTATGAATTTGTGGATTTTTGGTATTGTGTAGAAATAAGGTACCACGGGGTCGGTGTTCTCAAGGAAATCGGCTACTTTTTTTAGTCAACCAGTTGTTAGCTGTTGACTCTTCAACCAAAAAAGCAATCTCTTTTCTGAGACGGTTGGTTGGATCCTCAGTGATTCTCACGTAATTCCTTCTGTCAGCTAACAGGTTTTGGCATACTTCTCTGTAGGAGGCTGTGTTTTGAAACACAATCGCGCCTCCCTTGTCAGCCGGTTTGACTGTAATTTCTTTCTTCATGGTCAGATTTTTCAATGCCTCACTCTCAATTTTGCTCAGGTTATGGAAACCTTGATGGTTTTAGGGTCAATTTCGCCAATGTCTTTCATAACAGCTTTCTCGAAAGCTAAGAGTTCCACTGGCAGGTTGGCACTTGGTGTTGTAAAGCTGGATTTTTCGTGTAGCCCTATGTCACTGGTGCTTTCCGTAGTCTGCTGTTTATCTTTGAAAAAAACTTGCAACTTGATTTTCCTTATGAACTCGTTGAGTTCCCGAGCCAAGAGGAATTTGGCCATGTTAGGAGTAGGAACAAAACCCAAGCCCTTTTCTAGGACTCTCTGTTGGATTTCGGAAATAGGATAGTCAGATAGATTGACTACTAAGCTGGTGGTTTGCTGGTTGTGGGTTGGTCCACTGGACCCATGCTCCTGGTGTGACTTCCTTGACACTTCCAGTGGTTGTGCCCATTGGACTTGTTGTCCCCGTCTTGATTTTGCCCTCTGCGGACCCCTGCCTTGTCCTAAAAAAGGAAAGGTGGGTGGTTCTTGATTCCGTCCTTGATCCCAGTAGGTATTAGGTGGTTGTTGGTATTGCTGTTGAAAAACAGGAGCGCCATTGAAAAAAGGTGGGGGTTGTGGTGGTCCTCGATATGGTGGTGGTCCATAATATCCATGTCAATTCGGATTGTATCTGCCTTTGTTTCTCAAGCGCCCTCCTCTGGAGCGTCTAGTTTTAAAATGTGAGTTATTTTGACTGCCGTTAGAATTGTCTGAGCCCGTGTCAGAGTTTTCCGAGTCAGTGTTATATCCTGGGTTTCTGTTGGAAGCGATGCAACAGGAGAGGGTCTCAAGACGACCACACATTTTAAACCCACTGCAAGGAACGGTTTGTTAATTTTTGACAGCTTCCACCCAAGACAACTTAAAGAGAACTTACCGTTTGGACAATTTTTAAGGTTAAGGCGCAACTGCACAGATAAGGATGACTACTATCAACAAGCAGATGACCTAGCCGAAAAACGAATCAACAGACAGTACCCCAAAAAACTGGTCAAAAAAGCTAAAAAGAGAGCGGCTAATAATAACAGAGAGGCCTTACTGGAACCCAAAGTAAGCCAGGACATAACAAGTGAAAAAAGACCTATCTGCATTACGACATACAATATTGCTCCGGATGCTCCGTACGTTTCTTCCTTTACTATCGGAGGATCACAGGAAGATAACGGTGCAGGCTATAATCGGTTCGAGAATGGATTATTCCAACATCCTCTATCTCGGCCTGCCGGAGTATTTGCTGCAACGACTGCAGGTGGTCAATAACTCGGCAGCACGGGCCATTTTTGGATTACCCGGCCGTGCTCGAACTTCGGCCCTCCTGCAGTCACTCCATTGGCTCCCCATTCGGAAGCGGATAATTTTCAAGGCCCTCACCTTGACCCACAAAGCTCTACATGCCTCTGGAGCAAAATATCTACAAAAAAGGCTAGCTTTTTACCATCCGGCTAGATCCTTAAGATCGGGGTCCTTGTTTCTTGCCGTGGTCCCTCGGATTAAAAGGGCAGGCATAGGAGGTCGTTCCTTTAGTTTGCTGGCACCGCAGCTCTGGAACACTCTGCCAGTGACTCTGCGTAGCATTGCAAATCTACTGGCTTTTAGGAAGGGCCTTAAAACCTGGCTTTTCACCCTGTAGTCAACAATCTTGACTGCTATTTAGGGTTTCTTCCACTTTTCTGTTTCTCTCTGCCCGTTATGTTGTGATGCAGGTTGGTAATAAAGCGCCGGGACACTCTTCTGAGTAGCCGTGCGCTATACAAGACAATAAATAACATAACATAACATTGCCTGTGACAAAGTCACCAAAATCATAAAAAAACATTGGCGTACCTTGAACTGCGGAAATCTTAACATCCCTACACCAATGTTCAGTCATAAGAGGGGGAAAAATTTAGGAGACTACCTAGTCCACACCCGTCCTAAACTGGAAAACAAGATCAACAAACAAAGAACATTCACTATGGTGCCCACAGGACATTACCCTTGCAGCAACTGCAGCGTCTGCCATTTGACCTCAGCCACAAAAAAGATTGAATTCAATAACAAGATGACATGGGAAATTCGAAATTTCGCGAACTGCAATACCTCAGGCGTTGTGTACTTGATTACTTGCATCTGTAATCTTCATTACATCGGCATGACCACTAGAAAGGCAAGCACCCGGATAGTGGAACATAAAAGTAACATTAGATGTAAAAAAAATACAACTAAGATGAATTTGCACTTCATTGAAAAACATCACACACCCAATGACATGAAATAGGTGATACTTGAACACCTCAGCGGTCACGAAAACCTGGAACAACGTCTTTTACAAAAAGAGCAACGCTGGGTGTACAAATTGAAAACTGACCACAATGGATTAAATGATGCTATTCCTTGGGGCCAACTGTCTAAACAATCATGAACCTTTCCCTGTCAAGTATGCAGACCATAATCCTGACTTTATTGTTAGTTTCTTTTGGAACCATTGTGCCCTCAGTCCGAGTTCCTTCAGCATATTGCTATACCGCGAAAGAAGAAGGTTTTTTAATACCCTCACCCACTGGTGAACACTTCATTTTTTCATTTTTTCATTTATTTTTTCATTTTTCATTCCCTAATTTTTTTATATAAAAATATTTTATTCCCTTCTTGGACCGACTTTATGGTCGACCTTAATTCCTCATTCCTTATTTTGGGTCGACTTTATACATTCTTTGTCATTCCATTTTATTTCCCTCTCACATATGGACATATTTTTCATCCTTACTTTTTAAAATACCCTCTCCCATTTCCTTTTAATTATAATATAATTTTTGACTTGGTTAAAAACTCCTTTATTCAAGATGACCATCAGATTATCACGATTGTCTCACCGTGTCTTGTGTCTGTGTGGTTTGTGTGTGTAATACCTAAACCATTCCTAACTCATCCGTTTGTCCAAGATGGCCCCCACACTGTTCCAATGTGGGTCGGCCATCTTGTATAGAGTCCCGCTCTATGCTTCAAAACCGAAGCAGAGTGGTCAGGCCTATTTCGCATATTACCCAGTGCCCCCATCCGACACGGAACTCACCGGTCGCGAGGGACGCCGAGTAGGTTTATCAGCAGGGAGTACGTCGGCACCAAGTAAGACCATTTTTACCCCTGCCAGGCACTACGAAGCAAATGGGAGTGACTGCGTTTAAAATACACAGCACGCCCGTTTGACCCCGGTAAGAACAGCGTCGGAAAGTAACAATTACTTTTTTTTCACTAGAGATAGACCACGCAGAGCTCTCTTTCCCTTTAAAGTGACCCTGAGGCTTATAAAAGTCCACGTAAACGTATGTGTAATGTTTTGTCCTTTGTGATTTGCATGTGATTTTATGTTCGTGTGTCACCACTTACTCGTTTCGGGTCCAGCTAAAGGTTACTTTTGCACATGTACTTCAGAATAGAGGCAACATGGCACGCCTAAGAAAACTATGTATATATGATGTTTTTTATTTCAGTCACACGTTATCGTTATATTCACAGGTCTGAACGAGTGAAGCACAACCTTTTTGATTAGTCATTTACGCATTCAGTATCTACAAAGAAGGAGGCATATGTCATACGGCGAGTAAGCATGGGCGAATTTTGCGAATCTCGCGTTCGCGAATTTTGCGGATTTGCGAACTCGCAATCCGCAAAATCCGCGAATTCTCGCGAATTTGCGGATTTTTTTTTGTGTTCGCACGGGTTTCTGCCAGTTCGCGAGGGTTTTGTACAATTTCGCAAACGCGAACTTACCTGTCGGGTCTCAAGTTTTGCGAACTTGTTGTTTCTACGTGTCCAGCCTGTTTGGGACACTCTTCTTCATCACTGCCACTATCTGTCACCACTGCCACTCTCTGACTACTCATGCCACCCTCTGGCCCACCCATGCCACCCTCTGTTTCATCACAGCACCCTCTGGTTGTCCAGTCAGTGTACATTATTGTGGCAAAGCAAAGCACACCTTCCCTGCCTCAAGTGACCTGAATTAATTTGGGGCTGATTAATGTGTCACAGAATATTTTTTTAGCTGGCACCTGCTTCCTTAGTGCTTCCTGATTAGTGATCTTTTGCACTTGCTAAGTGCTTTCATTGTTGCAAAATTAGTTACAACACCTGCCCTGCCCCAACTGACAATAATGAATTAGGGGCTGATTAATGGATTTGAACTTCCAGCCTGGCTCCTGCTTGTCTCCCTTAGCTGTAATTCAGGACCTTTGTGGCATATGTGTAACTATTCTGAGGTTCAGAGCAGGGTCACATAATAGTTGCAACTGGCAACTGAACTCTGGAGGGGCCCCTCAGGAAGCACTACAGGAAAGGGCTACTAATGATGAGCCTGAACTTTTGAACCTGGTAAGTAGTTTCAGTTTTGCTAAGATCGTATTTCTGCAATTTAGCGCTTATTCGCGGGGCGCGAAGTTGTACTGGGAAGCCGCGAACTCACGCGAACAGTGCGAGCAAGCCATAAAATCCGCTGCTCGCGGATTTGCGGATTTTGCGGGAGATTCGCGAATCTCGCGGATTGCGAATTTACCGAAAATCCGCAAAATCCGCGAACGAAACGGATTTTCCGCCCATGCTTAACGGCGAGTCATTGTATCATAATCTTTGTTTCTCCCCTTTCTTTTTCAACAGATTGACCACAGTATTACTTAAGAGTCGTATGTATATATAGCATTTCTTGCTCATTGTTAGGCATATTTCACATTTGTGGAGTGGAAATCACAGGGCTGGTCCTTGTGATGTCCTGAGGAAGAGCTGAGAGGTACAGCTCGAAACTAGTTGGCTATCTACTAGGTTTCCGGTCCCATTAGTCAACCGGTTTTACCTAGAGACCCACCCCACCTTTTAATATATCTGCCAGGAGCACTAATAAAAGTCTTTTTTTGCCCACTAGTAAGATATTTTTAATTCACACCACTCCACCCACTTATCAATTCACACCACACCTAGTCCTCACTAACAGTGCTCCTACGTATCTCGCAAGTTGTAGCACGCCTCAACCCGGAGCGGGTTGGGAGGGCCCCTATGATGAAGCATGTCACCGTGAGGCAACTCCGGTGAGTGAGGGGACTCAAGAAAAAGGGTAATTTCCCCCCTTTATTCTGGAATTCACATCCATCTATGATAGTGTTTTCAAAAAACATAGCTAGGTTCCTTAGCCGATACTTCAGATTTTTTGGTACATGTATTAGCTCTGGAGGGCGAACCTAGGGGCATATTATCAAGCCTGTGCGCTGAAATTATCGCCGCTTTATCTGCCGAAAACGGCCGATAAAGCGGCGATAATGGGCTTGATAATATGCTCTATGGAATTCCAATCGAAGCACATGTTAGATGTGAAGACATCTAACATGGGCTTCGATTGGAATTCCACAGAGCATATTATCAAGCCCATTATCGGCGCTTTATCGGCCGTTTTCGGACGATAAAGCGGCGATAGTTTTAGCGCACAGGCTTGATAATATGCCCCCCTGTTCTTTATCCCTCTATCTCCCCCCTTTGGTTTTTTCTTAAAGATGAAGTCTCTCCATCTCTTTTTCCTGAGATAACTCCTGCCTGTCTCCGGCTCCAAAAGCGGTGACTTCACCGGCTCCAAGAGAAGCAACACCTCCACAGATGCAGAGGCCAACCACTCCACCTCTGGCTCCAGGGTCTCCTGCATCCCGACCGGAGCTGAATGTGCTGCCTTCTTGTGGAGCTTCAGAGCCTGCAGTGCCAGATCTGGTGTATTCTGCCTTTCTGACTCCGGGTATGGATCCGTTGCATTTTTTAAATGCTATATTCAACTTGTTCCCCAGAGCGCCAAACCCTACTGGTCTGCCTGTTGTCGCCATGGGTCCACTAACATATTGCCTGGGAGGTTTGTGGCCACATTTCCCTCAGGCACCTATTATGCCTTTTATGCTGATGGCTCCAGGTAGTTGGCCTCTCCCGATGCCACGATTTTCGACACTGGCACAAGCTCTGGAGGGGAAAGTGCCACTGGATGGATCTTCCCCGGTGCCGTTAGGAAACGGGGCCAACTCAAACTCGGCTTGCGTTGATTACTGTTCCAGGAGATCTCCCTTCGACCCCGATTCCGAAGTCACTTGCGCAGCTTCTGGTGCCACTGATGCCTGTTCCAAGGATGAGATCTCGGAGATTGAAAGAAGAGGAAGAATATAAAGAGGGCCATAAAGCGGCTGAGTAAGGGGAGATTATCAATCCTGATCAGGATTTTGAAGGAGACAGGAGGCTAGTGGCTTGGATACCTATCCTGAATGGGAGCTCTCATCTCGAATAGGTCTCCCAACGCAGGAGGTGATCTCTTAGCACTCTGTGATCAGGAATGTAGTGGTTCTCCTGAAATCGCCTCTTCCCACAGCGGAATTAAATTATAACATCTTGACTGATGTGCTTCATTCTTCTTCCTCTATATAGGAGCCTTGACTCCCTTTTATTGAGGCTTTGACTGAGCCCATACTTGAAGTATGGCAGAAGCCTATGACTGCTCCAGCGGTGTCCAGGTCTGTGGCAAGAAGGTACAAGGTATCTCCAGGGGATCCTGCTGTCCTGTACACTTATCCATTACCAGAAAGGTTGGTAATCCAGGCTTAGTGCTCCTTAAAGCAGTCTGCAGGGTCATTCTCCTCTACACCTGCAGATAGGCAGTTGAAACGCAAAGATCAATCAGCGAAAAAGGTATTCTCTTCAGGCAGTATGGCTCTCAAATCACAAAATGCTACGTGCCATTTGGGTCGCTACATCCACGCCCTTATGGACTCTGCCAGGGAGGTCCTCCCAAAACTGCTGGAGGAAGTTCGAAGACGGCTGAAATGCCAGAAACCGGTCCTCGGAAGCTTGTTTCCAGTCCAGGGAAGGCATGGCATGGCAGTTCAGGCTGGACTGTTCCCATGAGGCACAGGGTCAGTCTGATTTACATATAGCCATGTCTGAACTGTGGTGGCAGAGTGGGCTGAAGCACAGTGATGGATTAAACCCAGATCTTTTGACTGAGTGTGCGTGTTTGATTGGTTCGGATGCTCTGTCCATTACCTCCCCCTTTTGTACTGGAAGAAGTTCGAGGACATTTTTCAGCTGTACTAACAGATACCCAAACCGCAGCCCGCCAGGTAATACAGTCTGGTCTGGGCACTGCTGATTTGGTTGGGATCATCTGTGGTTACCAGGAGGCCTACTTGGTTAAGGGTTCTCCCCTGATGTCGAAGCCACCTTGCAAGCTCTCACTTCTTTGGGGCCAATGCGGACTCGGTGCTGCAGTGCTTTAAAGACAGTAGACCCACAGCAAGGTCTTTGGGACTCCAGTCTCAGCCCAGGGGCTTTGGATATCATAGGTTTCTTGGTTTTGGGAGGAATTTGTCCTTTTGTGCCAGGCGGCGGCTGCAGCAGCAGCAACAGCAGGCAAATCCTCTGTACAGATCTTACAGGGGAATGGGCAAAGGTTGTCTGTTAGGTGCAGCATACCAGCAAGTCTCCCCCTCTTTTTCCTCTTCTTTCCCTCCAACTGGTATGGCAGGAAAGTAGCTCCTCCATCTTATAGCATGCTTGTTCTGTGGGAGGATTTGTGCCCCATGTTCTAGAACATTGGAGGTCTTTTACTATAGATCTCTGGGTGTTGAAAATTGTAAAGGATGGGTCCTCCCTTCCCTTGCGGGAGATACCCCCTCCTTTCCATCCCCACCAGGGCTCATGCTCAGAAGCTTCTGATTCTCCAGCAGGAGGTTCTGTTATCACTGAAAAAGGTGCAATTGAGGTAGTTTCAGAGCAGGAAAAGGGTCAAGGATGCTACTTCTGATATTTCCTGATTCCCGAAAAGGACGGTCACTTGAGGTCGATCCTAGACCTCAAGGTTTTGAATTTTTACCTCAAACAGGAGAAATGTGAAGATCTTGACCCTGGCTCAGGTTCTTCTTGCGCTGCAGAAGGAAGACTGTATGGTGTTGATCGATTTGCAAGATGCGTATTTTCATATTCCCATCCTGAAGTTGCATTTGAAGTATCTTCTTTTTATGGTGGGGTCTCAACATTTCCAGTTTGTGGTCCTTCCGTTCGGCCTTACTTCAACACCTCGAGTCTTCACAGAGGTGATTGCAGCACATCTCAGAAGGTCGGGTTCCTGTTTTCCCCTATCTGGATGACTGGAGGCTCGAAGCAAAGTCGCCAGAGATGGTGCAGCATCATTTATAGGTAACACAACTGTTGTTTATCTTGGGGTTTTCGATAAATGTTCCCAAATCTCACCTGGTGCCCTCTCAGTGCAACCTTTTCATAGGGGCTATATTGGAAGTACAAAGTCCTGGGCAAAGTTCTAGGGGCAAAGTTGGGCCCAGGAAGGCCAGTACACAGGGCCCTCCAGCAGAGAGGCAAGCCCCTGTGGCGGTTCCTCCTGGGCCCCCAGCAGCAGCAAGCCCTCAGCAGTCCAGAAACAGCATACGTTCACGGGGTCACAGCCCCTATATTTATACTAAGCATTCCTTTGTCTGCAGTGCAGGGCATGGGGTGACCAGATGCAACTGGTTCAGGGGGGAATTGGAGCACTTTGTTTACCAAGCTCCTCTTCCCCTTTGTCAGGTGGGGGCTAGGTGATCAGACACACCACAGGGGGCGGAGCCAGCATTGTGCAGTCTGGGCACTGTCCTATTCAGAGTCAGGGGATTTCTCCTCCCACTACTCCCAGCACAAATGTCCCATTCAGCCTAGTGCTAACTCACCCTGCCCTTCCTGGAGCCACACACACCTCCCAACCCCTCTCACTCACCAGCCATACATCCAATTCACATCAGGCAGACAGACACATAGCACACAGAAATGCAAACTTCTAAAAGTGGTATTTCTCAAATACCGAACAACTACCAAAAGTACCAGAGGGTCTAGAAAAGAGAAGAGTTCAAAGATGACAGACACCAGCCCGACAGTGCAAAGCCCTTAAACTGACTAAACAGAAGCGTGGTGTGCAAAAAACATCTCAAGTGGATGAGGAAAAAGCCCATCAGTCACCACTCGGATCCGCCCTTCATCATTTGGGATTTGTCCGGACCATCCGTGTGAGTATGTTTTATCACAGTCATAAGGAGATCAGATGGTTGAGAAGTCTTCTTCGCTGTGCCAACAACAGTATGGTCTACCACTCGATAACAACTAATGAGTGGAAAAAATACGATGTGACTGGGGTGTGCAGCGCAGATAATTGTGAATGAAAAACAATAAACAATGTGTAATAAAATTGGATAAGTGAGCACAGAACTAGCTTTATTCAATGAATGCTCACTGGACCAAGATTAAAATTTTTGTCAGAGACAGTTAGGTTAAGTGGACTGTCTAAGGTGGAACCAGGTCGACATGTTTCAGCAATTCAGGACTCCTTTGTCCTTGCTTTCATCAGGACCATATAAACAAAAACAGTGCTACTGCACAATAGTGAAAAAAGAAAAGTGACAACAGAGAAATGGTGTAGGATAAACAAGTGCAAAAGGTCACCTGAAGTTTCCAAAGTACGATTACAGCTAGTGTTGTTCACTGTGGATTCAGAAAGAAAAAGGAGGATTGAGTGTCAGGTATGGCTATCTACTCCTTTCGAACTCATTTTAAAACTCTTTAAATAGTTAAGTCCATTCTATATAGACCTACAACTTTGTCAGAATTTGCTGGTGCTGACATATGCTCTCTTAACAGTAGAGAATCAGTTGTATTATATTTGGATATATACCTTACATTCCAAACACATGAAAAAACTAAAAAATCTTACCATAGTCTGTAAGATAGGACGACCTCACCCCACCTGGCAGTGGCTCAGGAGAAGAGTGAAGCACCGCTCTAAAAAACATGTAAAAGTCACAACATGTTTTACGTAGTGTGCAAGAACCTCCCAACCCCTCTCACTCACCAGCCATACATCCAATTCACATCAGGCAGACAGACACATAGCACACAGAAATGCAAACTTCTAAAAGTGGTATTTCTCAAATAGTCATGATAAATCTGCACACACCATTGCACAGCATTTTTTCTTACAATTTCATAAGTGAGAGACTGTGGGACCCTGTCCTGGTCTTGAGTTGGACACCCCACGAGGGATGTTAGACCACTGCGAGCTGGAGTATTTGCATGCACAAACCTCAGCGTCTCTGGTCGGTCTGTCAGCTGGAAAATCTCGGTCTCTTCTCCATATCCTAGCAGGATGTGATGTATATATACCCATAGGTCTCCCCAGGGGTTCTACCTCGCCGTATTACTGTGTCGGCCTGAGGATGACGTTGGGCATGAACTTTATACATAGATATTATACAGGAGATGGTAGTTCTAATGTGCTTCAGAGAACCCTCATGCATAATGTTTGAGATTTCGAACTAGGGAAAACCCGCGTTCTGAATGCAGTGTCGTATCTAGGTAAAAGGTCAGTCCCTGTAAACCATTACAAGTGTAATGTAAGGAAGAATGTAGGTGAATGGTAGGTTACCTGGGCCTATATTATGGTACCTATATGGAATATAACACCCACTCCTCTTACGAATGGACGACATAGTTGAATTCTAAACGTACTACTAGTCTGACTAGATAGTGGTACGCAAATAGTTAAAACATTAGGTTCGAGGCATATGGGCTGCAGATGGTACATTATGAATAGATCGCCATCTGGTGTTGGGCTCGGATGATTGCACTTTGTTTTTCTCTTGGAGAGTCTTTTGTATCTTGGTGACTCCTCCCTTGGTTGGTAGTGCGCATGGGCATCGGCTCCATCCTTAGATTGTTTTTTTCTGCCATCGGGTTCGGATGAAGATCGAGACGCTCCAGATCAACTTCAGAAGAAAGTGATTTTTCGGCGCGTATTCCCTTTCCAATTCGACGGTATTGTTATCGAACGCGTTCATTTCCATTCCGACGCGTTACAAATTTCAATAGAAGAGAAAAACTTGGATCTACGTCGAAGAACAGGAGACCTTTCTCGACGCAGTCAAGCCCGGAGTCCATGGAAAGGACTCCATTCAAAAAATGTCCATCGTGTGGTGCTAAGTTCCCACACAAGGACCTACACGAGGTGTGCAACCTCTGTCTATCGCCTGAACACGAATCCAGGGACTGCGAAGCCTGCGCAGCATTCTCCTCCAAGCTAACGATTAGAAATCGCCGAGCTCGAAGACACGAGGTTTCCAGAATGCAGGCGGAAGCAATCCCGGAGCTGTTCGGAGACGAACAAATTGAGGAAGAAGAGGACCAGTCGGGGTCGGAAGGGGACCAGTCGGAGGTTGAAGAACTCTTCGAGCAACAAACCGTGAGTGACGACGTCCCCTTACCGAAAAACCGACCCCGTGCGGTAACGACCCCGCCCTCGGGCCCGGTCAAACCGCTTAAAAAAGTTTCCGACGCCCCGCCCTCGGGCCCGGCAACGAAACCGAAACTGAAACCAAAACACTCGGACTCCCACCATGTCGGATCCGAGAAAAGGGCGACATCGACTTCGGCACCGAGGCTACATACAAAGGAGAGCTCGGTATCGAAACATTCCATGTCGAAACATAAATATGATTTATCGCCCAAAAGACACTCGATACCCAGAATGTCGGAATCGAGCAGACATTCGGTGTCGAAAACAACAAGATCTGACGATCGAAAACAAAAACAGCTCTCGGAACCAGGACCCTCGGTACCGATTAAGGAGCAACAGACAGATCCCAAACAAAAGATCTTGTTTATTGATCCACAAACTGGGAAAGTGGTCACGAAGAAGAGAAAGAGTGAACAGTCAGAAGATAAACCTCTTCCTTCAAAAAAGAGAACAATGGGGACGAATATAACTCCTCCTGCTTCTCCTCGTCCTAGGGTCACACCCTCTTCTCCTATTCCTCACAATAGGCCAAATATTCCTACACCTTCCACACCAAGACCAGCTACACCTCAGTCAGATGTAGACAGTGATCTAGGGGAGGGAGAACCTCAAGGGGATGACGAAACTATCCCAGATGAGGAGGATCCATGAGAAAATTACGATGTAGGGTCAGATGAGGACAACGACCCAGAGCTATATCCCTCAAAGCCTTCACCACCTGATGACAACACAGGTTTTGTGCAGCTCATTAATAGGGCAGCAAAATATCACAAACTAGATATGCATACAGAACCTCAGATAGAGGATTTCTTGTTTGAGACTCTACCTAATGCACAGAGAACATCAGGTACTCTTCCTATGCTGAAGGGTCTTCTTACTCACACAGAGGAAATATTCGAAAACCCAGTGAGAGCCAGAGTGTTAAACCCAAGAATCGATAAAAAATACAAAGCGGCTCCAAAGGACCCAATATTTATTAGAGGGCATGTACCTCTAGACTCGCTGGTGGTCTCAAACGCTCGTAAAAGAGCAAACTCATTATCTACAGGAGAGGCTCCTCCACCAGATAAAGAGTCGAAGTTAATAGATGCATCAGGCAAAAGAGTAGCATCACAGGCAGCGAATAGCTGGCGTATAGCCAATACACAAGCACTACTCGCACGTTACGACAGGGCACATTACGATGAGTTAGAAAAACTTCTCACACATCTCCCAAAGGAACATCAGAAGAAGGCAGACCAATTAATACAGGAAGGTAAAATAATAACCAATACTTCCATTAAGTGTGCATTAGACGCAGCAGACACTGCAGCAAGGTCTATTAACACTAGTGTCATGCTAAGAAGGCACGCATGGCTTAGAATCTCAGGATTCAAACAAGAAGTACAAACAGCCCTACTGAACAAACCATTTGATCAGAAGACATTGTTTGGTTCAAGCACGGACGAGACATTAGAAAAGATGAAGAAAGATACGGAAACGGCTAAGTCAATGGGAGCATTGCAACAGCCAACACACAGAGGTTCCTTTCGTAGATCCACCTATAGAGGGGGCTCAAAAAACACAGGAACGAATCAGCAATCCACATCTTTCACACCAACATCACCCAGAGGTAATTCAAGAGGTAGTTACAGAGGTAACAACAATAAGGGTAGAGGCCGCGGAAATAATAACAACCGCAACGCCTCAACACCAAAACAGTGACTTCATAGAACTCCCCCCAGACCACATAACACCGGTCGGGGGACGTCTATCACAGTTCCTACCTGTCTGGGAAAACATCACGTCAGACAAGTGGGTGAGACAAATTATCCAACATGGTTATTGCCTAGAACTCACAGCTACCCCACCAAACATCCCCCCCAAACAGCGTCCAATGAGTCAAGATCATCTGACATTGTTAAGAGAAGAAGTTCTAGCACTTCTACAAAAGCATGCAATAGAGAAGGTCCCAAAGGATCAACAAGGAACAGGAGTATACTCTCTATACTTCCTGATCCCCAAAAAGGACGGGTCCCTAAGACCAATATTAGACCTCAGACCTCTCAATGCTTACATAAATTCGGAGCACTTCCACATGGTCACGCTCCAACAAGTACTCCCTTTACTGAAGAAAGGGGACTTTCTTTCTACACTGGATCTAAAAGACGCTTACTTTCATATCCCAATTCACAAAGCCCACAGAAAATACCTAAGGTTTGTGTTAGAAGGACAACACTATCAGTTCAAGGTCCTTCCGTTCGGTGTCACAACAGCACCGAGAGTTTTCACAAAATGCCTAGCTGTGGTGGCAGCACACCTAAGAAGACAACAAATACATGTCTTCCCATAATTGGACGATTGGCTAATAAAGGCCAAATCAAAGGAAGAATGTCTTCACAACACACAGAAGACAATTCAATTGCTGCACCACCTAGGGTTCACGGTGAACTACAAAAAATCACACCTGCAACCAAACCAGATCCAGCAATACCTGGGGGCTACAGTAGACACAGAAAAGGCAATAGCATACCCCAACCCAATCAGAGTACAGACAATGGTCGGGTTAATACAAAGATTTCAACCACAACACTCACTACCAACACGAGTGTTTATGCAACTATTAGGCATGATGTCCTCCTGCATACTGCTAATACCACATGCCAGACTACAAATGCGCCCACTGCAAGAGTGTCTAGCGACACAGTGGAATCAGGCTCAAGGTCAGATTACAGATCTGGTGTTGGTAAACGACCGGACGTATCGCTCTATGAAGTGGTGGAACACAGAAAACATTTCCAAGGGACGGTCGTTCCTAGAGCCAATTCCACAAGTAATAATAACAGCGGACGCATCGCTCTCCGGATGGGGAGCGCATATGGACAAATACACAGTACAGGGGAAGTGGAGTGTACAGCAAAAGAAACTGCACATCAACTACCTAGAACTATTAGCAATATTTCTAGCACTAAAAGCTTTCCAAATGCAAATAACAAACAAAGCAGTCCTGATCAGAACAGACAACATGACTGCAATGTATTATATTCAAAAACAGGGGGGGACACACTCTCTCCAACTGTCCAGACTAGCACAGGACATATGGAGATGGGCTATTCCTCAAAAGATCTACCTGTTAGCGGAACACCTACCAGGAATTCAAAATCAAATAGCAGACATCCTAAGCAGACAGTCAGAACAAGTACACGAATGGGAACTGCACGACCAAATACTACAGCCATTCTTCCAAAAATGGGGGCAACCAGAGATAGATCTGTTTGCCAATCATCAGAACGCAAAATGCAAACAATTCGCATCCAGGTACCCACACCAAAGGTCCCAGGGCAATGCACTGTGGATAAATTGGTCCAACAAATTTGCTTACGCATTCCCTCCTCTACCACTAATTCCATTACTGGTGCGGAAACTGCAGCAACACTCAATGACAATGATACTAGTGGCACCCACATGGGCAAGACAGCCGTGGTTCACCACGCTGCTACAACTCTCACAAGTACCACATCAAAAGCTAAGGTTATTACCCATGCATCTTACACAGAACCATGGAGAAATAATGCACCCAGATCCCAAACAACTGAACCTAGCGATCTGGCTCCTGAGGTCATAGAGTTTGGGTATTTAGATTTACCACCAGAATGCATGGAAATCATTAAACAAGCAAGACGTCCTACCACCAGAGCATGCTATGCAGCAAAATGGAAGAGGTTTGCTATACACTGTAACAGTAAGCACATCAACCCTCTGGACGCATCCACTAAACAAATCATTTGCTATTTATTACACTTACAGCAATGTAACCTAGCATATACCTCTATCAGGGTTCATCTCGCAGCCATAGCGGCGTACCTACAAAACAGGCAACATCTGTCACTGTTTAAAGTACCAGCAATTAAAGCTTTCATGGAAGGACTCAAAAGAGTCATTCCACCAAGAAGACCACCTTCCCCAGTCTGGAATCTCAACATAGTGCTTACCAGACTAATGGGGCCACCCTTTGAACCTATGCATAGGTGTGAAATACAATTCCTCACATGGAAGGTGGCCTTCCTCATAGCTATCACGTCACTTAGAAGAGTAAGTGAACTGCAGGCTTTTACGATTCAAGAACCATTTATGCAGCTACACCACAATAAAGTGGTTCTTAGAACAAACCCAAAATTCTTACCGAAGGTTATTTCAGCTTTCCACATCAATCAGTCAGTGGAATTACCGGTTTTCTTTCCAAAACCACAAACAGTAGCGGAAAGAGCCCTACATACACTGGATGTTAGAAGGGCCATATTGTACTATATAGAAAGAACACAAACTTTCAGAAAGACAAAACAGCTATTTGTTGCGTTTTCTCCCACACATAAAGGCAATCCCATCTCCAAAGCGGGCATTGCCAGATGGATTGTAAAATGCATTCAAATATGCTACTTAAAGGCAAAGAGAACATTAACTGTTCCTCCTAGAGCTCACTCTACACGTAAACTAGGAGCATCTATGGCATTTCTGGGAAACATTCCACTAGATGACATATGCAAAGCGGCTACCTGGGTTACACCGCACACATTCACAAAACACTATTGTGTAGATGTGCACACAACACAACAAGCTAGAGTGGGACAAGCAGTATTAAAAACATTGTTTCAGACAGTTGCA
This sequence comes from Lissotriton vulgaris, assembly GCF_964263255.1. Lineage (NCBI taxonomy): Eukaryota > Metazoa > Chordata > Amphibia > Caudata > Salamandridae > Lissotriton > Lissotriton vulgaris. The sequence goes on along the minus strand of NW_028248859.1, from coordinate 816,601 downwards.
ACAGACACGGGCGACCACCGCTAGGGAGAGAACTGCTGTATAGTCTATTCATAATGTACCATCTGCAGCCCATATGCCTCGAACGGAATATGCTACTTACCAGTATGCATCTGTTCTTGGCATAGAGGGCTGCAGAGTGGTACATGCCCTCCCAGCCTCCCCGGAAACCTGTGTCTGTTCCAACATTATCTTATTTAGATACACTTACATGGGCACTCTTATCTGTATTCTACTATACTACTCCATCTAACCCTACTATGGCAAAACACTCTAAGGATGGAGCCGATGCCCATGCGCACTACCAACCAAGGGAGGAGTCACCAAGATACAAAAGACTCTCCAAGAGAAAAACAAAGTGCAATCATCCGAGCCCAACACCAGATGGCGATCTATTCATAATGTACCACTCTGCAGCCCTCTATGCCAAGAACAGATGCATACTGGTAAGTAGCATATTCCTTTCTTGTTGTGCTAAAAACAATGTTTAAAAATGAATTAAAAAAAGGAAATTGTCACTTAAGCTATAGTCCTAATGTGTCCCAAGATATAGATCGAACTACTATAAGCATTTTGAAAGCCATGCATGCTCAAAAGAATGTCAATTTTGTTTTGGAGTTTTCTCCTCAAAATAAAAGGCTTCATTTCTCCCGGCACACAACAGGCCAAATGAGTCAAATGAGTCAAATGTTTGTGTCCTGGCTGATACACGCAACATTCTCGTTGCCTGCTTCGCAGATTAGGTCAATTGAGCACAGATGATCTTTTGACTTTCCTCAACCGATGCATCGGCAGCCTGTGCGCCGTCCAAGGCCTGGGTGTCAGAGGCGGAGCCGATGTCCATACCAACAGAAGCTGTTACTACCTGTGGTGGTTCTAGGAATGACACCATCAACTTCGGAATACGTTGGGGACATTGCAGAACATGGGCTGTTATCGGGTCCAGTAAAGCATCAACGTCTGGTTGCACACATGATGGGAGGGTCAGACAGAGATCCAAGATGCATTCTTCTCAGCAAAACAGGCATCCGAGGACAGGTAAGTTGCAGTCCATCGAGTCTGTTCTAAATGACAAGAACCAAGATGCACTTAGTTCCCTTAGGCGAGGTGTGCCTAGATGTTGTACCATGCGATCACGGTATTTTCGCTCCAGGAGTAATGTTTCCATCTCCTTGGAGACACGGACGTCCATTGCGTAGCATAAAACAATCAGCATACCTGCTATTAGAAACAGGATCAGCGGGAGCCTTCCAAATATGGAGTGTATAAAGTTTGGTATAACTCCGAGGACCGTCTGAAAGGTGCTTAATAGTCCAGAACCTATGGTCTTAAATAGGTGGACGATGCCTGTCGTATCAGACATGTTAAAGATATGATTGACCATTTCTGCAAAATGGAAGGGGCAGTTTGTACGTATGAGTGCCTATATCTCTGCCAAACACCTTGCTACTAGAAGATCAAAAGTCTCTCGAGCGGATGTTAAGGGCACAGATTTCTGTATAAGCATGGCTTTCATTCTGCTCAAAGAGCATATTAGCATATTAGCATATTAGTGAAACGTTTAGCAAAGGCCATAACGGCACCTCTCTGACTGTATGTGTTGGTGGAAACAATATTTGCATACAGCAAGTAACCCTGTAGCTCACGGTTACCGGATATGCGATGCCCGGAAGCATCCCACAGCAACCTTGATCTTTCAGCATCAAGTTACTCCAGCTCGCAAGTAGCCTGAATACTGGAGTGATCACAGCAGCTGGGGCATCCCTTAAGTGACAGGATAAGTTCGCTACCGAACCTTTACCGATCCAATGAAGCATTCTATCCTGGCATATGAGTGATCCACTCAAAGTATTCTCGCAGTTTGTACCGCTTAGAAACACTTCTTTTTCCCAACTCCGGCATCGAAACCTGTACGGTAATTCCTAAGATTCCTTACCCATTTCTTCACATCTACCTGCATTTGTTCAAGGCAGTATTGGAATTGAAAAGTAGTGACCGGAAGAGTTATGTGGCCATGGATTAACCTTTCTGTGGATGGTAACTCTGCCACTGTAAATGCTAATCTGTCCAGTTTTTCAATACGCAGCATTGTATACTTTGCTCCCCTCTGCGCCATTTCTATCTATTTTTCTGTTGGATTGTACGAAGAAAACAGAGACGTGCTGTTTATGAAACGCCAGGGCACATAGCCTGAATACCAAGATTGCAGCGTCCAGCTTAATAACATAATAGAACGCAATTGTGATTGCCAGTGTTGTAATATGGACAAATCCTGTTCTAGTACATCAATAGCAGAAGATACAATGTTGCCTAGTGAATATATCCTGGAGTTTAGTGTTGTTAACCCAGTGTCGACCACTGCTAGAGCTTTCTCTAAGTTTATACGATCCATTTCTCGTAATCTTTCTGCTGCCTCTTGTTGTGATATCTTCCAAATCTCATTACAGACAGCTTAATAGAAACGTTTATGACGTGGCTTGCTAGGACCTAATAAAAAAATCCTGTAGGTCCACATCCTCTGTAAGTAAGGATAAGTGTTGTTTCACCTGTGTGAGTGTTGAGGTTTTTAGCCAATCGAGGCCTAACTTCCCAACACTGTATGATGTCACTACCCCTGGGTGTTGTCTCTGTACATAGCGCGGATATGGCCTGTTGGTAGTAAACCCTTTGGTCTTACCCATGAATCTTTCCGGACAGCTATTGGTGTCTGCGGACCAAATCAACAATCCCTTCCAATCGGGTCTGATCTATTGTATCAGATGATCTCATCTAGCGTAATGCTCTCCTGTGTTATGTTACCTTAAGTGTGAGATGGTGTGGGCATCTGAGGTGTATTTAAATCTTTGTTTTTGGCTAGTCCAAGACGGGTCATTTGTTGCACTGTTTCATTTAAAAACATTATTTGCTGAGGAATAAGGCATGCTCTAAATAGCGCTTCTGTTGCCTGGACCTGCCAATCTCTAGTACCCCAAATGGAATTTAAGTCTACAGTGTCTTTCCACAAGTCACTGTAAATCGGCCTTCTCTTCCCTAACCGACTTGGTTGAAGTGCAGTCTCTCACCGACTCCTACAAGTCGACCATCTCCAACATCATGGATGACTTTGCTCCAATCCAACAAAAAAATGCCTCAACAAAATTATCCACACCCTGGTTTAATGACAATTTAAACATGGAACAACGCAACCTGAGAGCACTCGAACGTTCCTGGCGGTCCAATCCCTCTTTGGACCAACTAAAACTCCTTAGAGCGGCTATGAGCCTTTACAACAAACAAATTAAGAGCGCGAAGGCTGACTATTTTAGATACCAACTTGATCAAGTGGCAAACCGCCCTAAGAAACTCTTCGAACTGGTCAAACCGCAATCAGCGGTTGGTCCAAATCACTCTGACCCTAGGAGCAGCTCACCCTCATGCGATGAACTTGCTGCTTTCTTCACTGAGAAAGCAAGACTCATAACCATTGACCTCGCCTCTAAGAAGGATCTATTGCCCTCCTCCAGTGACATTTCCCCTCCTGACCTCCTAGAAAAGCGCAGATCTTCTAACCTGAACCTCAAGAACAATGCGGCTTGGAGCACCTTCACTCCTTTTAGTGAAAAAGACATCACCAAGATCCTCCAGAATATAGACTCATCCAACCACTTCAATGATCCTTTGCCCCCATATTCAAAGAAGTCAAGAATGTACTCATCCCCACCTGGACAAAGATTGTAAATGCTTCCCCTTCACAAGGCTTGATCCCCGACTGCTTTAAAGCGGCTGAGGTATCACATATACTGAAAAAACCTAACGCAGACAAGGTTGATCTCAATAATTTCCGTCCTATCTCCAACATTCCCACCCTAGCTAAACTCATTGAAAAATGCGTACCATCCCAACTCTGTGCTCACATAGAGAATTACCAACTTGTTCACCAGAATCAATCTGACCTTCGAAAGGAGCATAGCACAGAATTGGTGCACACATGTTATGGATGACACTTTAAAAATACTGGACCAAAACTAATCCCGATTATTCATGACAACCTCCTTGACATTCTGAAAAACAGGATGGGTTTTTCTGGCCAGGTGCTTCAATGGTTTTCGTCCTTCCTATACCACATATCTCAAAGGGTCAAGGTAAACCTCTCTCTCTCCCAGACCTCTCCAGTCCTCATGGGTCCGCCCTATCACCTATCCTCTTCAACCTGTTCTTGGAATCATTAGCTAACTTTTTTAACTCCACGGACACTCTCTTCCATATGTACACGGATAATACGCAAAACTATGTGACAATCTCTTCCCCGGAAATTCTCCTCTCTCTCAACATGACTCTATTGTCTACTCAAAGCTGGTTAACTGAGAACCATCTCCTTCTCAATACCGCCAAAATGGAATTCATGGTAATCTCCCCTCCGAACCACACCCCCAAACTTGACCTTTGGTTGAATCTCCTCACGGCATTCAACTGCACTCCTCTCATCATAGACTCAGCCAAATTGCTCTGAGTCACCTTGGACAAGCACCTGAATATATACCCTCTGTGGCCTTCCTAAATTAGTCCTGGCTCCCCTAAGAGTATCACTGAACTCCACAGCCATGGGGGGCACTAGAGGTTGCCAAGCAAGATGGCCGCACTCGTGTGGGCTCCTGCTGTTTGGGCCATTATCCGACTAAAATCACTGCCATCTCACGCCCTACAGAGATACTGGCTACTGATGTGGCCTGCTAGACAGCGCCGCGCAGGGAAACGACCAGGGAAACGACCACTGCAGAGACTAAAACTACTTCGGATACCTGCAAACCCACCATCTGATTCTGCACCTGCGAGCTGCAAAATGTCGGCGGCATAGGCCGTTCATTGCGGGGAGCAGCTACTGTCCGGCGCTGTGGAGATCGGAGCGCATTACCTGACACGGTCTCCACATGAATGGCAGAAGATACCCAGGTACCACGATACTGCTGGCCGAATGTGGAGCATCACACGGATGATCCCGCGGGGAGAGGAGCTGAAGCCGAGCGCGGACGATGATGCAGAGGGAGCCCTGTGGGATGCCTGGCACCTGTTAGGATGCAGTGGAGGTGAGCTGCGGCGCAATACCCCCCGCGACCTCGGACCCCAGTCGGCCTGTCATTGCGCTGCCAGCTTGCCTCGGAGGGAACGAGGTCCGCGAGAAGCTCCGAAGGGGGAGAGCCTGTACCCTGCCGGCGGGCAGACTGTTTGACACTTTCGGCCTCCGGGAAGGCCCGCTGCGCTGGAGGGGATCTCTCTGGTGGCGCCGCGAGCGGGCCACTCAGGGTGGACTGAAGACCTGCCTACCGTGCGGCATGCAGACTGAGCAATTGCAGCGACCGCTGAGGGGGCTGATTGAGGGCCTCTCCCCCCCCCTGCCCATCCCGCAGATCTGGAGGCTGTTTGCGGCTGATTACGAGCTGGCAGACTGAGAACGGGGGGCTTTGAGGCCCGTGAGCGGTGTGGCCAGAGCTGTCATGCTCCCTCCTTACTGCAGCGACCTGCGGGCCCCCCATTGAGCAGAAACACCGGTATTTGGATGGGCCTGGACAGAGAATCCTCCATAATACTGTGGGATAGTCTGCCCTTAGAACACATCTGCTAGAGACACTGCACATCGCACCTAAAAGGAAAGCTAAGCCTAGAGTATCTCCTGATACCTTGCACCCATAAGAGTTGTCCTGTATCGCTGGGGGAACACCCGTGGGACTTACCTGCGGACACCCGGTGATACCTGCGGTGTGGGAGTGGGAAGGCCTGCGCCGCCTTGGGGAGATAGCCTGACGCCTTTGGCCCTGGATTGATACGTGGCCGTCTGGGAAGGTGCGAACGATGCGGTTTCTAGATCTATGTCCTACACTCTGCACTGACCGCTGTTGTTGTTGAAGACACGCATCTGGTTAAGTAGACATGGGCCTCGTTGGGTTGGAGAACCAACCGGACGGTGCACTGAGGAGACTCTGTACCTTCCTGTCTTCACAGAACCCATTACATCTTCGGGACCGGGACCTGCTTTCGGGATCATCACCTGCATTGGCTCTGGTACGTGGTGGTAGTCAGTGGGCTGACATTAGTGGGAGGACCTCCCCTCCCTTTCTCTTCGTTCTCACATCCGAGACCCTAACCTTTGGAAATGGGGAAACAGGACGGACGCCAACCGAAGCTGACTTTTGAGGCGTGGAAGTCCGCCCGGTATCAGACTGACTAAGAAGAGGATCATGTTGATCCCCAACCCCCCTCCACGGCGGATTTGAAAGAACTTCTGCTTGTCATGCAGTCTAGCCTAACCTCAATTGAATCTAAGATGGATTCCATCAACGCGAGATTGGACGGGGTTAAGCACCTAGTAGACAAACATGAAGATCGGCTGACTGAGGCTGAACGTCACATTTCGGACCTAGAATGTGAGAAGTTGGCCTGTATATGATGACCACTAATTCTAGTGAGCACCTTGTACCAGTCCAAACGACCCTTATGGTGATTGGTTGTAAGTCAACTTATGGACCAGCTATCCTAATGGTAGCGTGGATAAAACAGTCTTAGGCTAAACTCAAGAGGTCATGTGAAGCCAGCTGTTTTACCATATGCAATCCTTTTAATAACAAATGAAAGGACACCACACAAGTTATATATTATAAAAAATATATGTATTTATTACTAAAATAATCCCCTATACTCTTTATGAGCACAGAAGAACAAGCCTTAAACAAAGAACACATTATAACATACAATAAGCTGCACAATTATGGATAGGCCGGGTGGCCACTCAAACCATATATTAAGAAAGTGGTAAAAGTACCAAGTCACGAACAATGAACAGGCCTAGGGCCTTGGGAATCGCTGGGCCTACACTGGACTAACGAAGGTTAGGTCGGGAGAGGCCCACAGGATACGGGTGCAGAGTCTATAGGCACCCGCGTTTACCATACAAGTCAATGGTGCGTAAAAATCAGAAAGTTATAGGTTTAGGAGTCTTCCGACTGGACTAGAACTTAGCCACTTAAAACTAGGACACTAGAGGTGTAATCCACTATAGGAGCACCAGAGTTAACTTGTTACCTCACCCACAGGAAGCGGGTGCATAGGTGCCAAAGTGTGTCGGGTTTCGTCGTGAAGTTCTATGGAGCCTGGAGATGAAGATGGTGCAGGCGGCCAGGAGAGAAGAGTCCGGTTGGATCCAAGGGTGGATCGAAGATGTAGAGTACCTGAAAGCAGAGGGGACAGAGTTCAGGTCACTAGCCAGTGACCAGCGAGGAACCAGGAAGGAACTAGGCGATGTTGGGTTGCGATCAGGTGATGTCAAGGTGTTTTTCTCCGCTGCCACGTGGACCAGGAAGAATCGAGTACATCCAGGAGGTAGTCACGGGCTGTCCCATAAAGGCTCTTGCTGTCGGCGGTGTCGGTACTCGATTCGGAGTCACTAAGCCTTGGCAAATGCAACCCATGCAGGAATCAAAGATGTCTTCTGGATCGGACCGGGAAGGTCAGATCGGTGACTCCTTTTCAAGGGAGCTGAAGCCAGTCTGGAGCAACTAGACCAGCAGTGTAGTTTTGATGATTCGTCATCACAGAGGCCACTAGCCAACGGGCAAGCGACCAGACAACGCGTCGAGCAGGAAAAGTGCAAAAGGTGCCCCACACAGCACTCGGAGAGTGTGGAGAGGTGATCTTTGGAGCACAGGCTGCTCGGGGCTGGGGATTCTTAAACCCCAAAGCACAGCATCGAGGGTGCCTTGGGAGCTGCACAGGAAGCACTTCGTTGACTTTTCAAGATGGCCGGTCCCACGTCTCACGTCGCCTCCATGGGTCTAAGCTTTTATAGGACTGTGGATCGGGCTGTTGGAAGTCTGGGAGTCTAGGTCTTGTTGGCCTCTGTCGTTCAAGCTCCGACGGGAGCAACGGCAAAGGAAGTCTCGATGTGCTGATGGTGCTTGCTTGCACAGAGTGGCCACTCCTTGACATCAAGGGAGATTCTTCAGTCTTCTACGCTGAGTAGGATGTCGAAGGGTCCAGAGTTTTGTTTCAAAGTTTCAGTCAGGATGATCTAAGTTGCATTGGCACAGCTCATACCTTTATTCCAAATCAACAGCCTTGATCACCTGCTAGGTCCCTCCTATGGGTGGAACCCAGGAAGGGGGTGGTTTCACCCCTTTACCTTTGTCCAGTTTCGCGCCAGAGCTGGGGCTGGAGTGCCCCAGCACCGGTTTGAACTGGACTTTGCATGGGACACCTTGTGTGCCCCAGGCAGTGTCTAGTTTCATTCAACCCTCCCTGCTACAATCCACTATCTCCTGTCTGGGGTGGTGTGACACCTCCCTGTGACAGGAAACGTATTGTCCAGGCCTCCCCTGCCGGAGTTTTGGTCAGCAGCAGGAGGTCAGACTCGTGTCTGTGGCAGCAGCATCCATTTTGTGATGCTGGGGCTCTGGTTAGATTTAACCGCGTTTAAGCAAAGTAACATGTCTTCTCCGACTAGAAGGGTGAAATGCTACCCCCGTCGCCAGGACTGGCGAGGGGGTAGTATTCCAAAGTGTATGACACCTTACACGACATGTTTTGATAAAGCCAACCCAAAGTTAGCAAGTAACCGCGAGGATTATAATGCACTTAAGAGTATATGGTATGGCAATATCCCAGAACAGTTAAGGGAGTTGGTCCCGAAAGCTGCAGACAGGCTCAGCTCATGCTAGAGCCCCATCTCACATAAAACCAAGCACTCTGCCTCCAGGATTGTTAAGGCCTGCCATAGGAGTGACTTATAGGTGTATATGTGTCCAGATAGAGGTTTAGATATAGGTATACTATATCTAAGCAAGGGGTGATTACACAACCTTGCCCCAGCTGAATGATCAGCCAGTTGTGTCAGTTTGGATAGCCAGTCAGGGGTGGCAAAAGATATGCTGCAGCCCCTGGTAGGCCTTGGATACACCTATGCCCTGGGTACCTATAGTACACTGTACAGGGGCTGATAAGGTGACCCAATGTCCAATTGGTAATGTACCTAAAGTACATGGATGTGAATCTAGCGAGAACAGCAGGCTGTGGGTCTGATTAGCAGGCCCACAGCCACATTAAGTGGAAAACCAGTGTAGCAAAAAGCAAAAGTTGGGGTGACCATTGGAAAGCAGACCCTACTCTCCTACAAGATACTGCCACTGCGGCCATGTCTTGGACATCTGAAATGGAGAGGCTCCTCAAAGTAATAGCAACCAAGAATGAGGACTTGGAGTGCCATTCCTGTCGCAACAACCTCCGCATCCTCAGCGTGTCGGAGTCGACCGCTACAGGGCGAATGGAGGACTTTGTTGAACGACTCCTGATAACGTAGTTTGGAAGAGTGGCCTTCTCGCCTGTCTTGGTGGTGGAGCGTGCGCATCATTCCCTCTCGACGCGGCCGTTCCCGGGGGCCACTCCCCGCCCGATATTAGCTAGGATCCTAAATTACCGGGACCGAGACACTGCCCTCCGTCTGTCCAGGGAGCAGGGGTGGCTCCGTTTTGAAGTTATGGAGATCTCCCTCTACCCTGATTTTACTATGGCAGTGCAGGAGCAGAGAAGGAAATTTATCCCAGTCAAAAAGAAATTGCAGGAACTCAACTTGCCTTACGCCATGCTTTTCCCAGCCCGACTCAAAATTACACACTCTGGGAAACAGAAGTTTTTCAATACTCTACAGCAGGCACAGGACTTTATCAAGAACTTGTCGAAACAGCCGGGGGACCGGGCCTCTAAACCCCACCGCCATGTGGACAGCTGCGGCGCTTTAGATGTAGAGTAAAGACATGCTGAACCGGCCCTGCGCTGCTCACTAGAAGATAGACGGGGCCTTGCCGCTCCACCCTTCCTTTTTCTGGATATGTTAACAGCGTGCTGACCCAGTGGCGCCAAGGGGAAGAACTGCAACACAGCCGCTGATCGTGTGGTATGTATGGACGCCTGCTGAGCAACTTACCCCTCGATCGGCGCTGCCGAGGGACATAATTCCCTGGAGGGGATGGAACCGGTAAGATCTCAGACTTCATATTGTGACCTGCAAGTCGGTAATGACTTGATCCTGAACTATTTTTTTTGATAAAACTGTACTGGTCACCCAATAAGCTATAGTGTTATGAAGTGAATTGGCGTGAGATGACCCCACTTTGCTGCCCGAATGCCCTCGCTACTGCGAGGAGGTATTGGATGCCCTCTAGAGCCCACCCATTAGGGGGGACCCTCACTGTTGTTGGTAAATGTTGATTTGGGAGGACAAGTTGGGAATGTCTGATGTTTTTTCTCAGTTGTGCTGTTTGAAAAGAAGTTATGATGTCTCTTGAGACGGGAGGAGATCGGGAGGGGGGAGAGACGGGTGCCACGGCAAAATTGGGCTGCTGATGTGGGAGGGGGGAGAGGGAAGTTCACTGATGTTATAAAATCTTTTATCTTATTGTCTTGCCATGCGGCACTGGTCAGTAGATCCTGGTTGGGCCGCCACACTGCAACTACCACCCCACGAACCTGTTGAAATATACGGAATGCAATGCCTGCCGCTGTGACTGACCCTCCGACTCATCCAACTTACCGATTCCTCACATGGAATGTATGGGGCTTGGGTGACCCGCGGAAATGCCAACACATTCTAGCTTATCTGGACCGATACAATATACATTGTGCGATGCTTCAGGAAACACACTTTAGTCCCACTGTCACCCCCACATTTGTCTCAGTGGGCCGGGTATACCTGCTTCTCTTCCTATTCATCTTATGCCCAAGGGTCATGCATTCTTGTTAGGAAAAATCTCCCATACACCCCATGGGGTCTTTAGCTGACAAACAGGGCCAATATTCTATTACCTGGGGCAGATTGGCCACACAGACCTTTACACTTGTCTCCTGCTATGGACCCAACTCCGATGACCCAGAGTTTTTTAGAGTACTCTGGGGTAAAATCCTGGAAATAGACTCCACACATCTACTATGGGGAGGGGACCTAAATGTCACCATTGAGCCCTCTCTCGACCGCTCACACCCACAACCACACCACTGGTCCACGTTCCAATCCACATTGAAAGAGATTCTTGAAGACCATGGGATTGTTGATGCATGGGGACATAAACACTTGCTGCAGAGAGAGGGAACCTGCTTCACCACGGCCCGGGCCTCCTGGTCGAGAATAGACATGTGGTTGATCACTAAAGGGCTCATACCGTAGCTGTTGTGTGCCCTTCACCTCCCTCGCACTTACTCTGACCACTCCCGGGTGCTCATCGCTCTCACCCCCGCATGAAAGCTCTCCATACTTGTCCTGACGGCTTAATCCACTATCTCTGTTCGATCCAGTTTTTAAACAAGAGCTTGAACAGGAGATGACAGACTTCTTCCCACAGAATAAAAACTCAGTGGCGCACTACGCTACGATATGGGAGGCATTCAAAGTCGCCATCCGTGGCCTATGCATTGCCAAGAGCACCTATCCATTGCCAAGAGCGGAGGGATCCTTAAAGATATCAGAGCCAGATTGAGTGGACTGGAAGGCGACCTTAAACATAATGGTGGAGAAGTGTGGCTCAATGCGTGGAGAAGTGTGGCTCAATGCTTAGAGCGGCAGACCTCGATGCAGAACGCTGGCCAGGGACCAGGGTTCGATTCCTGCCTCGGCAGGTTTCGGGCTTAAATTCCTCTGACCGGATATTCTCGCCTCAGTGCCAATTCTAAGCATGGGTCCCACGCTGCAACTCTGGGCAATAGCTTGCTTAGTCTCCACAAAGGCCCCCTGATACACAAGGGATGCCTGGTTTCGCCATGGGTTGCCCAGGAGTGGACACCCCACAAGGAAAAGCCAGGAGGGGTTCCCTTGTGGTAGGAGTACAAGCGCCGGGATGCCTCCGGGTCACTGTTCGCGCTATACAAATACGCCACATTTACATTTACATTTACATAATGAAACGCGCTTACAGAGTGCCCCAACGCTTGATCTGCAGGCGCAATTTAGGAGTACACTGGATGAGTATCAAGAGACTGCTGAGAGCGAGTGTAAGTTATGGGGCAAATACTATCGGCAAGACAATATGGGGAAGGAGTCAGACCGGGAAGAGCGTTGGCATCCCTAATCCGACCTCAGCGGTTCTCAAATACGGTCTTGGAGGTGGAAGATGAGGATGGCCGGACCCATAGGGATACGGCGGATTTAGTGACAGCCTTTCATAGTTTTTATAAACGTTTATAAAAGACTCAAAGAGTTCACTCTGCTGAGTTTGGCACCTTTTTTGAGGACACAGCGAAAGCATGGCTGGGAGAGGGCCAAAGGAAATTTCTTTTACGCTATCATGAGGACAACAAGATCGTTACTGCTATTATGCAGTTAGCATCTGGAAAGGCGCCGAGGCCGGTTGGCCTCCCGGCGTAATTTTATAAAACCTTTCATCACCTACTCATTCCGATCTTGAGACATGTGTTCGAAGAGGCGAGGGAATCTGGAATCCTCCCCCCCTCTATGCGGGAGGCGCACATTATCTCCATACCCAAACCAGGCAAAGACACCAAATATTGTGATTCGTATAGGCCCCTCTCCTTAATAAACAAAGATGCGAAGATGCTAGCTAAATTAATCGCTAATCGTATTAGCCCTCTGATGACCGTCTTGGTCTTCCAGAACCAATCGAGCTTTGTACCCACCCGAGGCACATCCCACAATTTGCGCACATTATTTGCGCTTTTACAAGACGTGGACCCGGAGACAAACACTGCAGCAATATTCCTGGACGCCACAAAGGCGTTTGACTCCCTGGAATTGGACTATCTGGCCTACATGTTACAGCGCATGGGGTTCCCCCCCTTTTCTGGCCTGGATTAATCTATTGTACTCAGGGTTGCAGGAACGGGTCCTCATTAATGGGGTACAGTCTGCTCCTTTCGGGATCACCAGAGGCACTCCACAGGGGTGACGTTTGTCACTCCTGCTATTTGCTATTGCCATTCAACCGTTTGCGGCCAAAATCAGACAACACCATTGAGAGCACGCACTGGTCTACCCGGAGAGGCAAATACTGATATCGCTATATTGGGACGACCTAACACTATATTTGAGAGACCCTGATAAAAGCCTTAACCCAATCCTTCAGGTATTAATATTGTTCAGTAGGCTGTCGGGAATTAAGGTGAACTGGGGGAAATCCCAGATATTCCCCCTAACGGAATCCTCTCCGCGTTTCAAGCCCGACTTCCCACTGACTTGGTGTGCAGATTCAGTTACATATTTAGGTATCCGCGTCTCCCGATGCCGGGAGGAATAGATGAGAGACAATTATGGCTGGGTACTGGATCAATTGACAGATAAAATAACCAGATGGATCGTGATGCCCTTATCCATGGCCGCCAGAGTGTTGTTAATTATAATGGTGATCTCACTTAAGCTTCTTTATCTATTTATGAACATTCCTTACTCCCGAGCCATTATTTCTTCAACAGGATCAAATCACAGTTGATCAGACTGACATGGGGGGGGAAACAACCCAGACTAGCTTAGGAGATCCTCACGCGCCCCTTTGACGCCGGAGGTCTGGAAGTTCGGGACATTGAACTATGTTTTAACTGGGCTCAGGCTCACTTTGCGGCCTACTGGATACCTCCCCTCCTGTACATGCCCCATCTGGCTGCGGAAGATGGGCACATGACACCACTCCTTATTCGGCATATTTGAGCGCTCCCACGGTGCCTAGACACTTGGCTTCCACTACCGTTCAATGCACGATCCGTGCTTGGCAGGACCTGGTGCAGCGGCTTCAGTGCCCTCTAATATATCACCTTTGGTGCCTTTACGGGGACGACATGATATCCCTGTTACACAAGAGGGAGGGTGCTGCAAGATGCTGCGGAAGTTCTCTCGACTCACTTGGGGTTAATTGTATACACATGGGACTTTTTGCACCAGGGATGAATTCTTTGGAGCCGTCTCCCCCACCACGCTGGAACGCTTTTACTATGTGCGACTTAGGCAGGACGTTCGGGCCCTTACGCCTGGCTTCCCTTTCGAACCTCCTATCATGGCCCCCCTGCATGTGCTGTTACAGCAGGAAACCCCAGAACTTGTAGTTTCATGGCTATACTCCACCACACAGAGCGAATGGGAGAGGAACCCCGCCCCGGCCCTGGTCCGATGGGAGGGGGACATGGGACACACCCTCACGGACAAACAATGGTCATTCTGCTGTCGACAGACCAGGGACATCTCGGCTAATAGCAGATTGCGACTCATACATTTTAAATACTTGCATCAAAACGACCGGTGTGACCGATGAGGGAGTGGGATTTGGACACATGGCCTGGGACTGCCCACTGATCGAGACATTTTGGAGGGAGGTCCTTAGCGCATTGGATGAGATGACGGGACACACGTGCCTGATACCCCCTTGTGCTCTTGGGTTACACGGAACAATTGCCTGTTAAGATTCGCAAATACGCATCGCTGGCCCTTTTGTTGGCAAAGAGAAGGATTGCCTGCCATTAGAGGAAGGGCTCCTAAATTTAAAGAGTGGTTGAACGATCTCACACACTTTCAGGATTAGCTACATACTTACGCAGAACTATGCCACCTACATCACGCCCAAGGGACATTTGGGGCCCTTTGCAAACTTACCTCCTGACACTGATGACACACACCCTGGCCAGGTCCCGGGGGAGGAGGACGGACGGGCTGTTACAGGACATTTAGAAGAGGTAAAATCATGACTTGCTGGAGGAATCATGTTGTTTGGCGCAGGACACTATACGGTTGGGCGAGCAGAGATGATGTGAGTTGTAGATTCATGACAGGGAATTGGGGTAGGGGAAGTCAACTCGGATGATAATGGATGGCAAGACATTTGTTTTTTTTTCCAGCTGTTGGGATCTTTATGTTTGGTAGAGACCTTTGTGGATGACTGAATAACATGCATGCTCTCCTTACGCGGCCGGCCCCATGGGTTGTAGGCAGCTTGCGGTGCTTCTTCCCATGCCCTTTATGTCGTGAACTTGATTGAGATGCAGTGCCGGTCCGTTAGGATGTAGGCACCCTGCTGTGTCAACTATGCTCCTAGTCAATAAAGGTCTTGTTTGAAAAAAAAACCTCATGACTACTTGCTGGCGATTTTGCATGTATGTCCCTCCTCCCATTCTAATGTAAAGCGTTCTGATATCCCTTGGGATCTTGTTCGCACTATATAAAAAGTTAAAAATAAATCAATGAAATACATACTAAACTCGACCACTCTGCTCCTCCCATATCAGGCATTACCACTGACACACTGATCAGGGAATCCCAAATGCATTACTATGGGAGGGCAGGCCAATCTCACCAATGTAACACAGAGAGCGCAGGCACTGTACACTGGACCACAGTGCTAAAGTGCCCAGAGGCCTAACACCACCAACACCAGGTCACAGAAAAAGGCTAGGAGAAGGCAAAAATTGTAGGCATGAACCTACCAAAAGGGCCAAGTCCAACAGTTGTTTATACTTTTGTTTTATTGTTTGGTTTAGTATAATTATTAAAAAAATATGTTTTGTAAATGATATTTGTGTGTTTAATATTAGTGATTTTAAGAGTTAAGTATATGGAGTCGATATTTTTGTTATCAATAATAAATTTCCAATATTCGTGCATATTGGTATTTGTAGGATCAATATTATGTCAGTGATCCTTTGTTGTCAGCAAAACATACACTATTTCTGAGATATTTCAACCTACTTCATGCCCTAAAGCCACCAAAATGGAACACATAAATCCTTACCTCATGAGTGCCACACAAAAAAAAATGGATTAATGATACATCCCTGTGTTATATCACATTAAACATGTGATAATAGAAACAGATTTCTTGCAAATCATTTTGTTTATTATTGACATATACTAAGTAAAGGGACACTAATCTGTAAATAAATATTATATGATATTAAATCTGACAAACCATGTCTGGTATCGCAAAATAAGTGTATTTTTTTGTCTTTCTTCCCTTCTACGGCAGTTGATTGCCATTAGCGATAGATAATCTACATGAAAGAAGAAGAAAGGAGAGAAAGCAAGTGAAATGTAGACGTGAAGATAGATAACACATTTAATGATAGGGCATCTGAAATTGTATTTGTTGAACTGCTTCGAACATATAGGCATTGAAGAAAGGAGAATTGTGCTGAAAAATGCATCATTTGGGCATTTCTTTCTTAAAATGTTGTTGTGGTGGGCAAAGCCCCAGTGTTCCAGAGGGGGATTAAGCTTGGTTGGCACAACATCTAAGTACAGGAATATTTCAAGAGGACAAATCAGGCATCCAAGTAATTTCAGAAAACTGATGTGAAAAAACCCTGGAAGGCACTGTATTTTGAAAAAAAAATTTAGGTGGGGTGAACTACTCCCTCAAAAAATGCTTTAAATGATGTAGGGCTCAATTGCTTTACTGGCTTGCTACAATTCAGAGTCAGTATTTATGCACTGCTGCTTTCAGTGATCCATAGTTGCCAGTTCCAAATATTCTCCTTAGGTACGAAAGGAGATGGAGAATTAAACACTCTTGAATGCTCATTCCATGCTGTGGCATTTACATGTGTCCCATGCATGCATCCATGTAGCATCCCATGAGGGACACAGACCTATGCACAACAAATCTGGTGTACTACCCTCGCTAATCCACAGAGCAGAATCCATCAAATCAACACTAAAGGGGTCATTAGGATGGCAGGCGGACTTTGCCCGCCCGCCATCCTCACGGGATTGGGACCGCCCACCATAAGGGCGGGGGTCCCGTGGTGGGGATTAGGATGCGCCCGCCACAGTGGCGGGCGCAACCCTCATTTTTAACATTGTGGCGGGCGGTGCTCTCAGCACCGCCTGCCACAATGCTAAAAATGCATGTATGCATTTGCATAAACAAAGCTGCCGCTTCGTGTATGCAACTGCTAGGGGGTACCACAGGTACCCCCGTGTGTACCCCACCTACCCTTCACTCTGGGGGCCCGCAGGGGGCCCCCAGAGTGAAGACCGGATGCCTTTCCGTGGCATCTAACTAAATCCATTGTAATATGGCTGGCGGTGTCTAATAGACACCGCCACCATATTAAACCTTTTCCGTCCCGGACGGTCTTTCCGTCCCTGACGGTCCCCCCGCCATACTAATATGGCGGGGGTCATTTGTGTGAGGATGGCGGGCGGATTACCCCCGCCAGGCCGGCGGTGGCTACCGCCAGCCTTGGAAGGGGCAATCCGCCCGCCATCCTAATGACCCCCTAAGTCTGGGGGGACTCGTGGAGTTTTGCTTCATGGAATCCGGAGAGTTACAAAAAAAATCTCTCTGATTTCACTGAACTCCATGAACAGGCAGTCGTTTTCTTGTGTTCCACTTCCTTCAGTTCTTCCTTTCTGCTGTACTATTGAATTGTCCTTCTTCTTTTTTTCACCCATCCCATGGCAGAAGCAGTCAGCAACGGTGGCGCCAGTGCCAGTTGTATAGCCTGTGGGCACCTGTGTCTTGCAGGGGTGCAGCCCTACTCAATTTTTACTGAGATGTAGAAAACAGATTTTTGGCACTGTGATGATCGCATCCAACAAATAAGCTAATATTCACACACATGTTTGCTGAGAAGGCTTTCTTACTCATGCTCAAACAGTCAAAACAAGAGAGTGGCCATGGTCATGACAACCCCCCCCCCCCCAGTGTTGTGTTTTCATGACAGTGCAGCATGGCATGAAAGTAATGATAACTCATTGCATTTTCCAACCAAGACCATTTGTCCTTTATTGACCATTCCACCCCTTCATTGTGCTTCAATGACTCACCATAGCTCTGTCCCTGGCGTTTCTAACATGTCAAGCAACAAGCCTCCCAAAGTGATAGATTCAATAGAAATTATAGCTAACTGAACTGTAGTGAGGTATTGCTGTTGTACTTTGTTCAATATAATAATAATTACTTTGGAAGCAAATCTGATATCTGCAATTCGTAATTTATTTTCAAGTCACACAGACCATCAGTGCCGGAGCCAGTCCCAACTCCAATGTGATGGAGGAGGCCGAGGAGGTTGGAGGGGGAGAAGTCCCACTGATGGCAGTGTTCAGTGGTGCTAAGTCACAATGCTTTCTTATTGTCAGATAATGTATACTGCATTTGCTAAGCAAGCCAGATATACCAACTATCATTATCACCTTCCTGTCCATGGCATTTTGCCACCTGTAACCTAATTGCAGAATTGTTAAATTCAATACTACACTAGCACTGTTGGCTGTATAATGTGTGTCTGCTTCAGTTGATGTGGCATGATGAAGTTTTCAATGTATTACAGACAAAAAACAAGGTGTGTTTCCCAGTGCCCACTCTCCTATTAGTACTTTACTCCATTAATCTTTCCTAAGTTCTCGCCCAGCCTACCAAAAAATTAAATAATCCATTCATGGCATGTGCCACATTTTTCTGGACAAGTGACTAAAGCATATATATTTATGGCTTCCATGACAGATTTATGCCGGTGCAAATCTTTCCCTTTCATCCTTCATCAACTCTAGTGACTGACTAAGCAAAAGCTTAGCACATGATGGTCAGTGTCACCCCACTGTTCTGCAGCAAAACCTCTGCCTAGCTTAATCTCTCTAACTTACCTTGCAGTGCAGTAACTTTCCTTAATGACAAGTAAAGGTATTGGTATAAAAATTATTTTTGGTGGAGTGCGAGGCTAGGGAGCAAAGTGGTACTAAGGGCTTGATTTGGAGTTTGGCGGATGGAATACTCTGTGAAGAATGTGCCAAATAAAATATATATCCTGCTCTCTTGCCTGTACTGCAGTGCATCATTTTTTGCACTTTCTACTTATGGCAGACAGGATATTTGCATTATACATGACATGTGTGAAGTAGTATTATTATTATTCATCTGCCTCTGTCGAGTCAGGGTAGAACTAAAAGGCAGTTGAAGAAGAAGAGGGCCATTGAAATTTCGATTGTTGTCTACTCAGTCAAGGAAGTAGAGTTCATCCTCAAACTCAGGGGGGTCGCCCACATGTTGGTCAGCTAATGCACTTAAGTCTGACTAACCACCCTCATCCGCCTCCTGTGGTGTTTAACATACAGTGTAATTGTGTGGTGTGAAGTGTTGGTTTATTTTAATCACGGTCAATCGCTCCATGTTTTAAGTTGAGAGACTGGTTCTTCTGACTGTGACAAATGGGCTAGCTGCACTGAAAACATGCTCAGCAGAAACCCTGGCTACTGGACAAGCCATATACTTTATTTCTAGTCTGCTGAGCTCTGCCTATTGAGACATCTTCCTAGACCAATAGACCAATGGGCTTTGTTCCACGTACATATCTTTTGGGTCATCCAGATAGTCTTTGACCATTCCTTGAATTGCCAATAATGCTGCACCTGCTTTACCCATGTTGCATTTGAACTCGATTTTAGCCCTGCCACTTGAAACCAAGCCATTGCAGAGGTTGGGTCCTATTTGTCTGTTGCTGGCGTTGGCATCTGTGAGACAACAGCACTGCCTTCTCTGTAGGTTGAAGGCTGCATGCCCGGACTTCTGCCCGGGACTCTAACTTCCAGCCATATTTCTTCCAGGTCTCTTACTTGCTCAACAATTGATGACTTGTATAGTGAAACATCCCTTCTAAATAAGGAATGAAACTGGCCAGTATTGTTTGTACTATGGATAATGAATTGTGGCAGAGGTGTATCTTTGGAGGACATGATCTCTCTTTGCAGCCTTGTATTAACAGTCAAGTGAAGGATTGAGCACTCAACCAACTCATATGTTTCTTTGTTCATGCTGGCAGACCTTTGCAACACCTTTTTTAACTGGTCCTGTAGTAGATGCAACAACAGGATTGCTTGGCTCATCGTCCTCCTTGCTGATGTCCCTTGTGAAAATCTCAAAAAGAAGTAGCATTTGTGTCAGGCATTTGTCTGGGCTCCATTTGTCCATTTTCATGATCATGTTTTTCCTAGTTGCATCCCCTCATCTTTCAAGGACATAGTCAGTGATTGGTCTGTACTTCTTAAACAGATGTTGCAACATGTAGTAGGTCGAGTTCCAACGTGTTGCATCTCTGGTATGAGGGTTTTAACTGGTACTCTATGTCTTCTTTATTGAGAAAATCCTGCACAATCAGGTTGATGCAATGCACCAAACACAGGACCATGAAATACCCACCATCTTTTATGGCCTTGACTATATTACTGCCATTGTCTGTGACAACAAATCCAATTCTGAGACCTCTGGGTCCAGCCATTCAAACACCTTGCTGTTAAAGCCTGTCAAGATGTTTGCAGCTGTATGGGATTTCTCCATGGTAAATATCACTACTGTTACATGCTGCCATAATGCCCTTAAAAGTTTCTTCAGGAATGATACCTGCAGAGAGCTGATGCCTGACCCCCACAAATGAGAACCAGTGTGCAGTAATGCACATTTAATCAGTTGCTTGACAACTGGTCCACATGTCTGTCAACAGGTGGATAATGTGAACAGCTGCAAAGCTTGCCCAACCAACTGCAGCACCTTGTGATGGAGCGCTGGAACGACAACTCAGGCAAAATAGGTTAGGCTGAAACCGTTCCATTTTGGACCAATGTCTGCCACAAATTCTAAAAATCCCACGCCTTCCACAAAAGAAAAAGGTAAAAGGTCCAGCACTAACCTTTAATCAGCTTCATGTACAAACGTTCCATTGGGTGGTTGAGTTTATAGGGACCCTCTTGCCTAAACATACCCGTAACAGTAGCTTGAATTGTTTTCTTTTGTGGTGCCACTGACGCAAGCAACTTTCAGAGAGAACCAGAAGGTGTTAGACTCAAAGTGAGATTTCAGGAAATCATCACTTTATGCAGTGGTGTCTGCATCTGAGTCTTGTGCCATTTGGAGGTAGCTGATGCAGGCGATGCTGGCACACTGCTGGGGACAGGGCAGCTTCATATAAAGCTATCATCCACTTCTTCCTCATCATCTCCTATCACCGTGATCAGATCTGATTCTCCTCTCTCATCATCACCACCAGTAATTTGTTTAAAGTGCTCCTCCCACCGGATTTCATGCTGTTTTTTTTAATGTGTTGTTTGGACTCCAGTACCAAAGTGTGAACCAGGCTTATGTCGATGAACACTAGCTTGGCAAATAAAGCATATTGCAATGTTATCCTCATGCTTTCTAATCATAATGAATCCCAAACTGAGGATGGAAGCTTTTTTAGTGTGCCACTGTCAATGCCAGAAAAACTGGAGGTAGATTGGTGTGTTGATTGTATCACTGCATTACATACATTTACTGAGGTAGTGGTGGATGCAGGTCTCAGTGGGGGCCTTAAAAATATAGAAGCTGGCAGTGGTGGTGGAACCAGTGCCACATCCCTCAGGTGGAATAGAGGGTGTAATATTGTTGCCAGCTTCCATACTGACAATCACTGATTGATCCTCAACACTGTCCTTTTCCATAACGGTAAGGCTTTTAGGAACTTTCCTTTTCCTTTGTCACTCGAGGCAGGTCTTGGACTCAGCCAAAGTCCAGTCCATGTCCAAATCATCAGAACGGGGCCTTGGAGAAGATGGTGGAGAACCCTTTCATTTTGGGAGATTGGGAAGTCAATGATTCGTCAAGAGTGAGATCTTGCTGAGCAGGAAGCTCAACCTCCTGTTCTGCTTCTACTTTTGGAAGAACTGTTGCTGGCTACGGTTTCTATTGTCCACTATGCTCAGTTTCCTGCGATGATTCTGTACTTTTGTGGTAAGATAAATCCAATTCAGACTCCCTGTTTATTGCAATGATTGCAGTGGCTTCTTCGCTGAGAAACATGGCCTTGGGATTAGTTTGGGGTGATGCCATTGATGTGGGAGTGCTGCTCCCATCTTTCTCCCAACAGGACAGTGCTGCATGCGCATCATGTTTCCTGAAAGGTTCACCCACAAAACATCAACACCCGAAACATCCCCATACCACAATATGGAGTCATGAATATAGATGTCAAAAATATCGACATCCTATATTCATAAAGATAAGTACAATTATTTTGATTACAAAATAACAAATGAAATTAACCTAAAAAGTTAAACACACATATATAATAATTATTACAATAACAATAAAACAATTAATAAACTTGTATTTTATAATTTTAAAAATATATAAAAAGTTAGCAAATAAATATATATATATGCATATACCAATAACATCAAATGTATGCAAACCATTCTATTATTAATTAGAACATTAAACTACTTAAAAATATTTAAACTTACATTTCCCACTCTAATCAGTGCAATGCTATTCCAACTCCGTTGAGTGCTACAGTAGGGAAAGTGTTGGATAGCGGAGGGATAAAATGTACTATACCCACTACAGTCAATCCAAAATTAAAAACAAACAAAATACAAACAAGAAAAAATATTGGAAAAACAAAATACATTAAAAAATATATAAATATGTAAGAAATTAAAATACAAATATATGTAATAATATATACATCAAAAAATATTATAATGTTAAATACATATTACTATAATCTACAAATATATTAAATAAAATATACAAAAAATCTCAAACAAATAAATATTTTTAGTTACAAATTATTTAGAAATCAAAACATTATTACATACCTTCTTTTTATTTGCACCCTACCCAATAACACCCCAATATTCACAACCCACTTCCATAGTTAACATCATTAATTATCAATTAAATAAATATTATTAATTAAAAAACAAATCAAAACACATATAAATTAATTAACTTCTCTTTCTTCACCCCTATAAACCCCACTGCCCACACCTAAAATGTATTACAAAATTACCATATTTAATTTTCAATTAATGAATTAATAATAATTAACACCTAATTATTAATTAATTAAAAATAAATTACTTCCCACCCTTTACCCCCTTAATTCCCACATACTGCACCTAAAAATAATTATACAATTTCCATAGTTTATTTTCAATGAAGTAATTAATAATTGAATAAAAATAAATTACTTCCCACCATTTACCCCTAAAAATACCCCAACACGCACCTAAAATTAGTTAGACAATTTTCATATTCAATTTTCAATTAATTGATAATGATTAACACCTAATTAACAATTAAGAATAGATTACTTCCCACCCTTTAGTTTAGTTTTCAATTCATTAATATTATTGATTAACAACAAACAATGAATGAATTAAAATAAATTACTTCCCACCTTTTACCCCTATAAACCTCATAATCTGCTTCTAAAATAAATTACATGATTTCCATATTGAATTTTCAATTAATTAATAATAATTAACTACAAATT
This sequence comes from Lissotriton vulgaris, assembly GCF_964263255.1. Classification (NCBI taxonomy): domain Eukaryota; kingdom Metazoa; phylum Chordata; class Amphibia; order Caudata; family Salamandridae; genus Lissotriton; species Lissotriton vulgaris. Next base: position 793,348 of record NW_028248859.1, on the reverse strand, counting down.
AATATCTAATTGAAAGTGCATTACTTTCCACAAATAACACTGTAAAATATCAATTAAATAAATATTATTACAAAATATCATTAATTTATTATTATTAAATTACTTCCCACCCTATTCCACTATAACCCCACAACCCGATACAGAACAAAAAAATGCAAAATGTAATTAAAATAAAATTGATAACTACTAAAAATTTAACATATATATTAAAAAACATAAACAATACTTATACAGAAAAATACATAATATACATTTAAAATATATACTAGAATATAGAACATGATTACAAAATCGATATTTTTAACAACTATATTTTTACAAATGACAATATTGACTTCTATATATTTAAAAACTATATTTCTTACCTTAAATTCGATATTTTTTACCACAATATTCTTGCTGTCGATATTTTTCACTGACTATAGTAAGAACTTGATATTCCTGTAGTTCGACATTGCCAACTCAATATTTTAGCCACTCTCTGGCCAGGAACAGCTGTCTTTGGGGCCATCTGTCATTTGGCACTTAGCTGCACAAGTGGAAGCAAGCAGAGGTGGACTGAGGTGGTGTGGTATTATGTCACTTTGTGTTGGTCTTCTGTCTAGGGGTATTGTGGGTAATGTTTTGTGTGCACCTTAAAGCAAACAAACAATATAATTTAGTGAGCTTATCCCATTCCTAAATAATAAACAACATTAATGTATCCATTGACAATTCAAATCCAAACAATAACATAATATTTCAATCACAATCAGGATAACAACAACATAGAGATTTTTAAAATTATCTTTATGTGCCCCTAATGTGAGACACCAGTGCCAGGTGCAGGGAAAAATTGAATAATCCTTAAAAAGGTGATTACTGGTTTGCACCTGTGGCCTAAGAAACCTATGGCATTCAGGGTGAGCAGTGCAGGTCAGGCAAAAAATGTAATAGTCCTTAGAAAGGTGAATGCTAGTGTGCATCTGTGATGTAAGAGACCTATGGCAGGCAGGGGAAAACATTATCTAATCCTTAAAAAGTGAAATAATGGTGTATGTCTATGGCCTGAGCGACATATGACAGGCTTGGGTGCAGGCCAGTAGGAAAAAAATGAATAATCATTAAAAAGGTGAATGCTGGGGGGGCGTGGCCAAGATGGCGACGGAGTAAGACGTGCCTGCGAGCTCCTCCGGCACCCCGAGCCATTCATAGCTTTGTGTAGCTGAATCGGGGCGATTTCAGCTCCGGAATTGACTTTCCTGGGGTCACTAAGGTGCCCTGAATGCGTTTGAGCCTTCTCCCGTCGAGCTACGACCTGGAACGGCAGACTTAGCCGAGGTGTCGAAGTGGTGACGCACGAGCGCTGGTGTGGCCTACAGAGCCTCGCCTGGTTTGCATCAGCTCTTAGCACGAGGGGACCCTGGACCTCAGCAAGTTGTCTAGTGTAGTGCTTGCACTGCGGGACCCCCCGTCTGGGATCGTCGCGAGCCCACCTGGCGCCCCTGTGATCCATCTGGCTATCGGCGCCTGAGCGAAGGTGACGAGGAGGCGCCGACCTGGCTAGTGGCTGCTGGACAGCGCAGAAGACTGTGAGAAGAAGAGGTGCCGTCTCGCCCCTAACCCCCTATGCCTTGGGGGGCGATTCAACGGGCGTTGAGAGACACGGCGAGTGCTGCCTTCTGATCGCTTCGGCCTCCCGGTGCCTACGACGCGGAGACCGCGGAAGGTGTGAGGGAGCGCGGCCTGATATCTCGGGACGCTCCGGGAGGTCGCGAGGAGCCCAGAGGCTGGCTGAGGCGCCGCATCATGACGATGAGGAATCGCATGAATAGGCCAGGGAAGGACGCTCCTGGGAAAGGTCCGTCCGGATCGCCCCCCCGGCTCTAGCAAGTCCCCGGCCAAGGACGACGGAGAGGGCCCAGTCACGAAGGCCTTTTTGATTGAACTTTTTGCATCTATCAAGGACGATATCACCGAACTGAAGTCGCAGCTGGCCTCCGATCTACGTGAGGTCTGTCGAGATGTGGACGGCATCGGAGAACGGCTGGCGACCCTGGAGGACCATGATCTGGGCCTCACTGGTGACGTCCATCAGCTACAGCAGGACATGCTCCGGCTACGTGAGCAGAACTTAGATCTTCAGGCCCACTGCGAAGATTTGGAAAACCGGTCCCGCCGTAATAACATTCGGATCCGAGCGGTACCCTGGGAAGGAGAGGGTGAGAACTTGCGGGAGTATGTGGAGGCCTTGTTTCTGCAAATTCTGGCGGAGGACGACCTCACGGAGGTTCGCATGGACAGAGTACATCGGGTTGGGCTGCCGCGTGGCGCGCGCTCGCCGCCGCCTGACATTCTGGTTTGTGTCCATGATCTTCAATTGAAGGAGAAAATCCTATGGAAAGCAAGGGACACCAACAACTTGCACTTTCGAGGGCACAACCCTCAGCTTTTTCAAGACCTGGCGGCTTCTACACTGCAAAAGCGATGGGACTTCCGCCCGATCACGGCTTTCCAGCGGGAGCGCGGGGTGTCCTACTCCTGGGGTCACCCCTTTCAGCTCATTTTCAGATGGCAGAACAGACTAGTGCAAGTGAGATCTCTGGCAGCCGCCAAGGAACTTCTGGGCATGGAGGAAGCAGCCGCGTCGGCGGGTGCCAGCGCCTCCCCGAGAAGACGTCGCCGTTCCTGCTCCCCAGCGTGTCAGAGAGTGGGCCGTCATGGTGTGGCGGAGGGTCCGACTCCATCGGCGAGCAAAAGTGAGAGGGGAGAGGTTTTGGCTTCGGTGGCCCTGGTGACTGAGTCGAGCCGGGTGGACAGCTCTTCAGCAGCCTAGGCTCCCCCAACAGCGGCTCGTGGGGCCGGGGGGGCTCTACCATCTCAGGTACTTTGAAGGACCGTGCTCCATTGGAGGGTTACCCCGACCCTGAACTCGAGGGGGGCATTACCCGGGTCTTCTACCCCCGACCCTTATGGTCATCTCCGACTTTCTTTGTTCTTTTTCTGGTTCTGAATCTCTCTTTTTTGTATATTGTTTTGAGGCTCCTTTGGATTGGGGAAGGGTTGTTTTGGAACGGGCTCAGTGGTGGCGGCAGGGGATTTGGTATGAATGCGAGTGTGTTTGGTTTGATTCTGGCATTATGGGGGGCACTGAATGGCGCGGGGGGGGAGGGCACTGACTAAATGATGCCTGTTACGATAGGCTCCTGGAATGTTAAAGGCCTTAATTCTCCTCAAAAGCGTCAGAAAGTGTGGAAATATATTCTTGATCATCATTTGGATGTGGTGGGACTGCAGGAAACTCATTTGGCCCGTAAAGACGAATCTAGGTTTAAGTATAGGCAATACCCACTGATTTACGAATCCTCTGCCACTACTAAGCACCGGGGGGTGGCACTTCTGTTCCGCTCTACACTTCAGTTTCAACCCATGGGGGTGCGAGGTGACAAGGAGGGAAGATGGCTGATGGTGAAGGGGATGCTCCTTGGTAAGCTTTGCACGTGGGTGGTTATCTATGCACCGAATACGGGCCAGAATGGGTTCCTTGATGCCTTCATGAGGGAGGTGGGGGATTTTGGGGAGGGAGCATTGATAGTAATGGGGGATTTCAATTTGGTTTGGGACAAAAGTCTTGATTGCTCACACCAACAAAGGACGGAGGCGGGTCTCTTCTCCCCTGAGTTGCGCGATGCCTTGGACAGTCTAGGCCTTATTGATAGCTGGAGCGCCCTCCACCCCCACACTAGGGATTACACGTTCTATTCCCATGTTCAACACACGTATTCACGTCTCGATCACATTTTTCTAAATCAGTCTTTGCAGGGGGACTTGCGTGACAGTAGAATATTTCTGCTCTCTGTAACAGATCACAGTCTTTTGGCGACGTGCTTGACTTGGGCTCCAGAGACGTCCCCACACCGCAAATGGTACTTCCCTATCTCCCTTACACGTGATGAGGAATCCTGCAAAAAACTTAGGGCAGCCATTGGTGAATTTTTTGAGTTCAACAAAGCTGGGGACACCTCGGTCTTCACCCAATGGGACGCCTTTAAGGCGACGACATGGGGCACGTGCATTGCGTTGAACTCCACCCTGAACAAGCTTAGGCGCGAGGAAAGGGAGGTGCTGGAGGCGGAGCTGGCGACACTTGAAACTGCGTATAAACAGAATCCTTCTCGAAAGACTCTTCGCCCTCTTGCTGCGGTGCGGGGTAAACTCAGGACCCACTATAATAATCGGGCGGAGTATACCCTCTTGCGCCTACGGCGCCTCTCTTATGCTCAACGATTCAGAAAAGGGGGTGGTGATGAACAGAGTGTCTGAATTAAGCAGACCACTCTTACCCAGTCCAAAGATCAGGGCTTGATCCATCACCGTTATTTATCTCACTGCACCATCCCAGCTCAGAACCTGGCTATATGCAAATCAGTCTGTCCCTGGCCCAGTGCATCATGGGAACAGGGCAGACTAAACTACCAAGCCAATTCTTCACCAGAAAGGAGACAAGCTACCGGGGACCGGTTTCTGGCATTTCAGCCGTCTTCGGCCCGGCTTGCTTGAATCCTGATGGTGCAGTGAGAAAGGGACTCATGTCTGAGTATACCCTGCCACACCTATAGTGGCCAAAAACGATTCAGAAAAGGGGGTGGTGATGAACAGAGTGTCTGAATTAAGCAGACCACTCTTACCCAGTCCAAAGGTCAGGGCTTGATCCATCACCGTTATTTATCTCACTGCACCATCCCAGCTCAGAACCTGGCTATATGCAAATCAGTCTGTCCCTGGCCCAGTGCATCATGGGAACAGGGCAGACTAAACTACCAAGCCAACTCTTCACCAGAAAGGAGACAAGCTACCGGGGACCGGTTTCTGGCATTTCAGCCGTCTTCGGCCCGGCTTGCTTGAATCCTGATGGTGCAGTGAGAAAGGGACTCATGTCTGAGTATACCCTGCCACACCTATAGTGGCCAAAAACGATTCAGAAAAGGGGGTGGTGATGAACAGAGTGTCTGAATTAAGCAGACCACTCTTACCCAGTCCAAAGATCAGGGCTTGATCCATCACCGTTATTTATCTCACTGCACCATCCCAGCTCAGAACCTGGCTATATGCAAATCAGTCTGTCCCTGGCCCAGTGCATCATGGGAACAGGGCAGACTAAACTACCAAGCCAATTCTTCACCAGAAAGGAGACAAGCTACCGGGGACCGGTTTCTGGCATTTCAGCCGTCTTCGGCTCGGCTTGCTTGAATCCTGATGGTGCAGTGAGAAAGGGACTCATGTCTGAGTATACCCTGCCACACCTATAGTGGCCAAAAACGATTCAGAAAAGGGGGTGGTGATGAACAGAGTGTCTGAATTAAGCAGACCACTCTTACCCAGTCCAAAGATCAGGGCTTGATCCATCACCGTTATTTATCTCACTGGTTTGCCCTGTTCCCATCATGCACTGGGACAGGAACAGACTAATTTGCATACAGCCAGGTTCTAAAACTGGGATGGTGCAGTGAGCTAAAAAACGGTGTTGGATCTAGCCCTGATCTCTTGACTGGGTGAGAGCTTTCTGCTTAATTCAGAGACTCTGTCCCTCACCACCCCTTGTTGTAAATATTTTTGTCCACCCTAAGCGTGGAAGGGTATTCTCAGATGTGAGACCCTTGCTCATTGCACCATCAGGATTCAAGCAAACCGGGCCGAAGACGGCTGTAATGCCAGAAACCGGTCTCCGGGAGCTTGTTTCCTTCCCAGTGTAAGAATTGGCTTCTGTAGTTTGGTTTGCCCTGTTCCCATCATGCACTGGGACAGGAACAGACTAATTTGCATACAGCCAGGTTCTAAAACTGGGATGGTGCAGTGAGCTAAAAAACGGTGTTGGATCTAGCCCTGATCTCTTGACTGGGTGAGAGCTTTCTGCTTAATTCAGAGACTCTGTCCCTCACCACCCCTTGTTGTAAATATTTTTGTCCACCCTAAGCGTAGAAGGGTATTCTCAGATGTGAGACCCTTGCTCATTGCACCATCAGGATTCAAGCAAACCGGGCCGAAGACGGCTGTAATGCCAGAAACCGGTCCCCGGGAGCTTGTTTCCTTCCCAGTGTAAGAATTGGCTTCTGTAGTTTGGTTTGCCCTGTTCCCATCATGCACTGGGACAGGAACAGACTAATTTGCATACAGCCAGGTTCTAAAACTGGGATGGTGCAGTGAGCTAAAAAACGGTGTTGGATCTAGCCCTGATCTCTTGACTGGGTGAGAGCTTTCTGCTTAATTCAGAGACTCTGTCCCTCACCACCCCTTGTTGTAAATATTCTCTTATGCTCAAGGCAACAAAGTGGGGAAACATCTGGCTCGGCAGCTCTGTGATAAGCGTGAGAGGGAATATGTGGGTGGCATCCGGGTGCCCCCCGGCGCCATGGAACATAGAGACGCGGTCAAGGCAGAGCTTTTCGGCGACTTTTATGCCGCCCTATACTCAGCAGACCACCTGGCGCCTGCAGAGCAGCAGGAATACTTAGGGGCTTATCCACTTCTGCAGGTTTCCAAGGAATGGAATGACCTTCTGGAGGCCCCCTTCACTAGGGAGGAGGTGTTGACCGCCATTAGGTCCCTTAAACCGCTCAAGGCGCCTGGCCCAGGCGGCTTTACGGCTCCCTTATATCAAACATTTGCTTCTGAGCTAGGGGATTTTTTGGTGACTCTTTTCAATGGCATGAGGGAGGCGGGCCAAACTACGGGCACCATGGCGGAAGCAATGATTTCGATTATTCCCAAAGCCGGGAAGGATCCCTCTAAATGTGAGTCATACCGGCCCTTAGCCCTGTTAAACGTGGATGCTAAATTGTACTCCTCTGTCTTGGCTGCCCGGCTCCAGGACCTCATGCCTGCTCTTATTCACCCCGACCAATCGGGCTTCATAATAGGTCGCCAGACCCACGACAAAACCAGAAGGCTGATTCACCTGATCGAGAAGGCTAATCGCTTTAAGATCCCAGCGGTCTTGGTGGGCCTCGACGCTGAAAAGGCGTTCGATCGGGTGGATTGGAACTTCCTCTTTAGTACCTTGAAGGCCTTTGGTTTTTCACCCAAATTTATCGATATGCTTCGGGCCAACTACCATGGTCCACGCTCGAGGGTTATGGTGAATGGCCATGTTTCACCCTTCTTTGCACACTCCCGGGGTATGAGGCAGGGCTGCCCCCTATCTCCCCTACTCTTTGCGCTCAGCATCAAGCCTCTTGCCCTTAGGGTGCAGGAGGACCCGGATATTGTTGGTCTCCCCTTTTCGGGGGAGCAACATAAAATATCCCTCTTTGCTGACGACGTTCTATTGTCACTAGCGGACCCGGGGAACTCCCTCCCACGGGTGCAGGAAGTGCTTTCTCAGTTCGAAGCGGTGGCGGGTTTTCGGGTCAATCCCGGCAAATCCTACATCCTCAATCTCACGCTGCCGCCCGCTGAGGTGGACCGCATCCGACCACTCACGCCCCTGTCGTGGTCTAGCTCCTCCATACAGTATCTTGGGGTCAGGCCGACCTCGTCTGTTGCTACCTTGTATGCAGCCAACTTCCCTCCCCTGCTGACCCAGATACAGACCGAGCTTAATCGTTGGAAGCCCATGTTCATCTCTTGGATGGGTCGCGTACATGCCATTAAGATGACAATGCTCCCCAAGCTCTTGTACCTGTTCCAAGCACTCCCTATACTTTGGAGGGGGATTTTTTTAGGCGTCTTAAATCCATGATTCTGCACTATGTCTGGCAGGGAGGCCATGCTAGACTTTCCTTTCTTACGCTGCATCGGCCTCCGAAGAAGGGTGGGGTCAGCCTCCCGGATATGCATCTCTATTATAAGGCGGCGCAACTCCGGGTGCTGGCCGAGTGGACCCAAATGGAGTCGGAGAAGCACTGGTTACATATGGACAGGAGTGTGGCAGGAAGATCGATATGGGACCTGGTTTGGAAGGCGAAGGGGGATCGGCCTCGCAACGCCTACATTAGCACTCCTACGAGTACCACTCTGAAGGTCTGGGACTCGGTCTCTAGTGAAGAGAGGTGGACCTCCTTCCCATCCCCCTTCACACCTATCCACTTTAACCCGGCCTTTCCGCCGGCTCTCGTTGAGGGCCCCTTTAACGGGTGGAGGGCGGGGGGTTGTCACGCACTCACACACTTGTTCCATGGGTATGAGCCGCTCACCTTCCATAATTGCATGCCTGATTACGCGGTGCTACCTTCCGAGCGTTAACGGCAGGCCCAACTGCTTCACTGGGCGTTGTCACCGGAGGTGCGGGATGCAGCGACGAGGCCTCCCACAGATTTCAAATCCTATATCACCCGCGCATCGTCTATGAAGGGGGTGATCTCATTCCTCTATGATCTTCTATTGACTACTGCTATCTCGCCTCGCCCTAGATACATGGGTCTGTGGGAAGAGCACCTAGGGTGAGATATCTCCAACGAGGAGTGGACTCACCTCTGGCGCGATTTACACAAATTCAATCATTCTATTGATCTCCGGGAGGCCCATATGAAAACAATGCTGGATTGGTATCTTTACCCGACCCGATTGAAAAAGATTTTTCCCTCTGCATCGGATAGGTGTTGGCGAGGCTGTGGTTTCCTTGGGGATTTTCGCCATATCTGGTGGGACTGCCCTATCATACGCCCCTATTAGGGGGAGATACTTTCTCATATTAAAGATGTGTTGGGTTACCCGATTCCGGACTCCATAGGCTTCGTGCTCCTGGGTCTTCCGGACCCGCTTTTAGAGCATCAGACCAAGGCAGGTAAACAAATCCTTTGGCTCTGCATAGGTGCGGCCAAGTTGACCTTGGCTGCGGCTTGGAAGAAGAAGGAGGCCCCTGCACACTTTCCCTCTGGTTTGCTAAGTTGTGGAAGCTGTTGAGTGTGGAACGTATGGCTGATGTTTTCAGAGGTGACTTTAAGAATTTCACTTTCAGGTGGGGCCCGCTAGTCCGCTTTCTTTCTCGAGGTTTGCCATCGGCGGTCTGTCCACCCACCTTACGTGCACTACATTTGTTTCAGGTGTGAAGACTGTTTGAGTGAATGCCTGCTGCTGGACTGCCACCACTAGGGGGAGGGGGGTTGGTAGGTGGCTGGAGCCTTTGGGGGGGGGATTTGGTTTGTTTGTTCAAGGGGGGGTGGGTTTTTCCGTTATACCTCGCTGCAACGTCTTTCTCATGGCCAAGACACATGGAGGCGCAACTTGAACTGGTCGAATACGCCTCTGACTCGGACAGCTTTTGCCTGGTGCCAATGTGGGTTGATGCCCCTCCAGGGTTCCTCGTTGGGCATGACGCTGTTGGCTGGCGGACTTTGAGACTTATCCTGCCTAGGGCTGTCACGCTGTACGAATCTTCATCAATGTTACTGCTTCTTGGCCATGTGGAGTTAGCTCCTGCGAGGGCTCTTTTTGCATTTCATATGTTTCCATCCTTTCTCTCTTCTGTTATTTCTTCCTTCCTGTACTCTCAATAAAAATATCTTTAACAAAAAAAAAGGTGAATGCTGTTGCGCCTATGGTTTAAGAAACCTATGGCAGGTGGTGTGCAGGCCAGGGAAAAATGGATTAATCCTTAAAAAGGTAAATGCTGGTGTGCACCTTTGGTCTAATTGACCTATGGCAGGCATGGGGTTCTAGCCAGGGAAAAATTGAATAATTATTAAAAGCTGAATGCTGATGTGTGTCTATGGTCTAAGAGACCCATGGCAGGCAGAGCTGCAGGCCAGGGAAAAATTGAATACTATAAAAAATATTAATTGCTGGTGTTTCACTAGGGACTATGAGAAATCCTTTGGGGGCAAGGAGGTGGAAGGTAAAATGGCAAAAACACATATAGTATTATATAAGCACTATACATACATACTTCAATGATCCTCAGGCACATTAAACTGATATCAGAATTAAAAGTAAACAAAGAATAAAAAAGATTAGCCCTCTTCAATGTTCATAAAAAAGGCTTAAGTAACTGGAAACAAAGGATGTATTTAACACCCATGCCACATGTTCAAACACCAACAAGCAAGGGGTCATGGAAAAACAAAGAACACATGCAGGCCTATGGCAAAAGCACACAGTCTAACAACACAAAATGGGCAGTGGCCACATGGTCAAACAACAAGCAAGGAAGCATTGGCAACAAAGAACACATTCAGCCCTATAGCAAAAGCACACTGGCTGAGGACACAAAATGGGCAGCAGACACATAGTCAAACACAGTCAAGAAGGTGTGGACAACAAAGGACACCTGCTGGTCTATGACATAAGCACACTGGCTGACTACACAAAATAGCCGCCAGCCACATGGTCAAACAATAAGCAAGGAATCATGTTCAACAAAGAACACATGCAGGCCTGGGGCAAAAGCACACTGGCTGACTACACGAAATGGCGGCCAACTACATGTTCAAACAACAAACAAGGAGGTATGGTCAACAAAGTACACATACAAGCCTATGGCAAAAGCACATTGACTGACTACCCAAAATGGCTGGTGACCACATTGTCATACAACAACAAGAAAGGAAGTCTGGACAACGAAGAACCTATACAGGCCTATGGTCAAAGATGGCACAAAATGGCTGCCGGACGCATGGCATGAAGAACAAGACAAAAAAGTGGCCTATGGCAAACACACACAGTCTGGCCAGACAAAGGTGGCATGAAAAATAATAAAGAAATCACTATCATTAATTCTGCAATGCCAAAAACTAAAATTAAGTGAGCTATAAAAATCTTAGACAGCACACATCCTTCCAAGGCATTGCAATATGTTCTTCCACCAAACAAATACACATTTAGCAGAAAGAAAAGAAATACTAAAAGAACACATTTTGCATGATTTAATTCAGTGCCATCCCTGGCTTTGTTCCTAGATGTTTTAAAAAAACATTTATCACAGAAACCGTTGATTCATATACCCAATGACTTACTGGATGGATGGCCCATGTGCAGACTAGGCCACATTGTAAAATGAATGAAATAGTGCAAATTTCAAAAACATGGAGAAAATGTGCATAACTATGCAACCTATTTCTGTTATAAACGCTTAAAAATTAAATGAAAAAAAATAGTAGGCCCCAAAGAAACTCCAGGCCACCCACCACAACCACAATCAAATTTAAAAAAAGAAATAAAAGTAGCATATATATATACTGGTGCTTGCCCTCTGTCCAACAACACCCTTATCCAAAAGTTTTTGAACTCTCTTGAGATGTCACAATGACAAAGGGGCCGATTCCGATCCGGAAGGGCACCGAACGCGATCCGGCCGGAAAAACTATGAGCCATACGTGTGTTTTCCGCCCGACCCGTACAGCTGTACGAGTGAGCAAGTACGATGCAAGCTATGTGAAATTCACTGACCGAGTCATTTCTGGTTCCGAACCGCTCTGTACATCTCGGTCGTAAGCTAACCGTGGCATGCAATGGATGCGATTTACGACCGAGCCAGTACGATGCACACGTTGGTAAGCCGGTGCGAGCCAGAGTGTCTGGCTCGCAAAACGTCTTGAAAGCTGCCTTGGGGGTCTGCTTTGGACCCCCTGTCACCTGCAGCCTTACAACTCGGACACAGGGGAAGACCCAAGGGTCTTCCAAACACAGGCATCTATGGTGTCGATGGCACCGACGCGTACCCACTGTAGGGGGGCTCTTGTGCAAGACAGTATGACGCATGCATCGGACAGCCGGCTCTCAAAACGTCTGGGAAGTTGCCTTTGGGGATCTGCGTTGGACCCCCTGTCACCCGCAGCCCTACGACTCGGACACAGGGGGACACCCAAGGGTCTCCCCAACACAGGCATGTACGGTGCGGATGACACCGACGCGTACCCACTGTAGGGGGGCCCTTGTGCGAGACATACCCATTCAGTCAATGGGAGCCCATGTACGCGTCGTATGACCGGCTCCCGTTGACTTCTATGGTAGTCCAACCGAACCGAGTCCAGCAGCATACAGCCACATTGTACTCACTTGGTCGTACTGTAAGACTCCGGCTTGGTCGGAAAACACTCCGGAACCGGCTCGGTCGGAGAGCTTTCCAACCCGGATTAGAATCGGCCCCATAACACTTAGAATTTATGCACCAGGAATTGCAGACAAAGAGACTGATCCTTTCACCTCGAAATCAAAATGAAAAGTGACCAGGAGAAGGACAAAGCAGTGGGAGGTGCCTTTTGGACAGGAAGAGGAAGATGGAGTCTCTGTGCTCCTACTTCCTGTTGCTAAAAAAATAGTAATACTAAAAAATGTGTTTCACAGTAAAAAACGACCTGAACAGCATATAAATTCGAAAGGTACTTTCGAGATTATTTAGCTGCTTCTCACGTTGAAACTGTACGTGAGAAGCAGCTGCTGCTGTTCCTGATGGCCAGTGTCACAAAATGGAGCTGGAAAGCTCTGTGGCGACCGGAAATCGTGCTAGCAGGCCTCATATTTCACTGGAGCTCACTTGCACGCCTTATTGAAGCCTTGCATAGTACACCACACGGGGCCAAAGGGAGAATAATTCTGCCACATGCCCATTGGTGGAAGTTGGCAGAAACTCATTGTAACATGTCTAAATTGGAGTTATGAAATTCCTCAAGCAGATATATAATTCCACTCGTGCTTAAGCAAAACACATGGACCGTCTCTGTGAGAAATTGGCTTACTGGTCGTTGTGGATGTAACCGTACTCAAGCATCAACCACAATCCTTGTCAGGGAGAGGCAGAAGCAACCCCTTAATTAACCTACGCTCAGCGCTCTGGTTGCTTGGCACATAGCAGTCAGGCTTAATTTAGAACCAATGTGTAAAGTATTTATGCAACCCTCAAAACAGTAATAAAGTGAAAACACAAAACAAGAAAAATCACACAGCAATTTACAAAGATAGAGCAAAATGTATAAATAAATTGCCACCAAAATCACCCAAAAACAGTAGAACCGGAATTATGCAATTTTAAACATTTTAGTGAAAATAGCACCAAAAAGCCCAAAGCCTCATATATGGCTATCTGGTCGTGCAAGACCAGGAGAAGGTCACAAGTTCAGGCTGACCATGATGGAGTTTCACTGTGGGGAATTCCGCTGAGTTGCCGAAAAACTCTGTGACATTGCGCTGAGTTCCACGATCGAGCAGAGTAAGGGGGATTCACGCCTTTGCCGAAGTTTCCTTTCTATTTCCAATGACTTTTCTCTGGTTCATTGCACTAATTATAGTTTTCAACCAGGTCCATCTATGTCGAGTACATCCGTGCACTGAAACACACTAAAACTGTCTTGTAAAAAGCTTGGTAGAATTTATAAATGCTATAAATGGAAGTACCAATGATGCTATCTTAAAGTTAGGGACTTACTGGCAGGTCTTCAGATAAGGAGAAGTAAGAGTTGATAAAAGCAGAAATCGAATTAGCAACCTGTAGGTCACACAAGTATGTGAACTGCAAGCATTTAATGCCACAAAACATAATTAGAAGCAGGAGATAGCATTATTTACACATGAGACAGACATTTCGCGTCTCATCTAGTTAGTACACAATCCCAATTATAAAGAGTAGGAGACTGTTACATGTGTCTGTTAACTTCAGAAATAACAGAAAGGTGACCACCTACCTGTCTGCTGCTTTCATCGGCCATCAGTAAATTTAGTTTCATTTCATTCCGTTCATCCATACCTAATCATCATTAGTTTACGTAATTTTCCCTAATTTCAGGATTCAGTACTTCTGGGTCTTGCAATCCCACAATAGGGCTGAACAATGAACATATGCAGGGTCTGGGAGTCACTTGAGAGTGGATGGATGAAAGGTGGCCAAGTATTAGAGGTTGGGGGTCATTTTCCTAGTGAGACAAATGGAATTCTGAAGTCCTGATTGGTTGTAGAGCATGCACGTTTATTTGATTGAAACATTGTCATTGTAGTTGGCGGTCCGCTGGGGACACCAAACATAGAACAGAGCTTATAAATAAGGCTTTCCCTTTTTACCGATTTTTACAGGTAGACACATACAGAAAACATTTAGCTGCTTCAACGAAGCTGAAATTCCCCGTGGTGCGGAAGAATTAGACGTGTGCACAGCACGGACAGCCCCCGTCCACACACGCCCACCATGACGTCAGACGGCTGTGGGGCCTTCTAACCCATGGAAGAGGTTACTTTTTTGTTTGTATTTATTTTTAAATGTGGATAAAAATTGAAATTAGGTTGCTTTTTGAGTAATTCTAAATACATTCTGCCATGACGGCCAAGCCATTAGCTGCGTGGCTTGATAGGTAAGGTGGTTAAAAAAGAAATACATTTTAGTAAAGAGGATTTAACAGTAGTGGATATGCATAAGATTGATACTGAAATTGCAATATTTTCATATAAGTGTATTGATTTATCTTCTACGGATGTTCATAACATTGAAACCTGGCAGGCATTCAAGCATGAGTGCATATTTATTGGTTAAATAAATATGAAAATATACTTCAGCTTAATTTCTCCACAAAACCCCAAATAAAAATGGATAAATACAGATAAAATTAGCAAAAAATAAATATGGATGAATACAGATGGAAATGTCAAAAAATAAATACCATAAAACCGGGAGCCATACTTATAATGTAAACAGTGAGCACACAGTAGTGAGAATGAACCATACCAGGTTACTGAACGTAGTTTTGTGCATGTGTTGCGTTTTCATTTGTATGTATTAAAAGCTCCATGGCTCCAATAAAGACAATTAATGGTACTTTAACTGACGTTAGCGGGTAATGATGACCATTATTAATGATCAATTCTAATTTCTCCCGCTGCAGTACCTGCTCACATATTAACCATTGTCAGAGTCACATTGCATGTTACATATAGCACCTACACATATGTGCGCTGGCACGCACTCGCTCCCACAGCGCTGTGATTTGTTGCATATAACAAATGCTCACTATGGGACCGATTCCGACCCGGGTCAGAAAGCTCTCCAACCGAGCCGAATCCGGAGTGTTTTCCGACCGAGCTGCAGTCCTGCAGTACGAACAATGCAGCTGTATGCTTCTGGACTCTGTTTGGTCTGACTCCCATTGACTGAATGGGTACGTCTCGCACAAGGGCCCCCCTACAGTGGGTACGCATTGGTGCCATCCGCACCATACATGCCTGTGTTGGGAAGACCCTTGGATCTCCCCCTGTGTCCAAGTCGTAGAGCTGCGGGTGACAGGGGGTCATACGCAGACCCCCAATGGCAACTTCCCGGACGTTTTGCGAGTCGGCTGTCCGACGAGTGCATCGTACTGGCTCGGTCATAAATCGCATCCATTGCACGCAATGGCTAGCTTACGGCCTAGACATACAGAGCGGTTCGGACCCGGAAAGAACTCGGTCGGTAAATTACACATAGCTCATATCGTACTTGCTCGCTCGTACAGCTGTACGAGTCAGGCGGAAAACACGCGTACGGCTCCTAATTTTTCTGGGCGCATCGCATTCGGTGCCCTTCCGACCCAGATCGGAATCAGCCTCTTTGTGTTTTTGAAGTTGAATGTCACACAATGTAGGATGATGCACTTTGTCAAGATCTGATAAAACACTAATGTTTAAAATTTTATTTTGCAGGATTACAATACATTTGGTGGGCGGTAAACTCCGCCATGTGGCGATGTTTGAACTTTTTGGCAAACTCCGTGCTCCAAGTGGAGAGCGGAGTGGCAAAATTCAGCAATCTTTGCCCATGGTGCAGAGTTTACTGCCTAAGCCTAATATACTCACACCTTGAACTTGGTTTCTGTGCTTAGTCTTTTTTTACCGACAGAAACTTTCCAAATTGGGATTGCAATAAAGGTTTTTGTAGGTCATAAGTATATCAAATTCATGAAAATGTAATGTTAACTGGAACTTCGGGTTACCACGTAGCACCACGATGTACACTTTCTGCATTCGAAGGGTTTGAGAGCCTGGTCATAAGGCACATTGTACCCGACAGCAAAACAATTATCTTTGGTGCTAACATCTCATCCTCAAATACTGTAAATGTATTGTATGCTGATAAATGGTGTACAAATAGAAAATACCTAAAGAAATGTGCCTAAACTTCTCCACTGTTGTGTATTTTTCAAAAACATCTATGGGGACAGACAGAGGAAGTCGAGTTATTCCAAATATTTTGAAAAGGTGTTTTAAGCCCTATTTAGCTAGCCTCAATGTGCTTATAGAGTGCATTTTCCAAGTAATTGTCCCAGAAGCTAAAGCACAAAATTCTGCATCAAGTTGAGTATTAAAATCAAACATTTAACAGTGGAGGGAGACCCTAACAGTAATTGTGACTTCGACTTTGATGATGGCTTTGCCCCAACCCCTCAAAACACTAGCCACCCTTCCCCAAAGCTTGGGTCTAATTGCACCCCTACGCATGCTTCTGTATGAATGATTCGGCCTCAGGCTCTCCAGGTTTGACAGGTGGTGAGGTGAATCAGATCTAGAATGGATAATGGTGGCAAGGTCAGCAATAGCTCTTGACTGGTTGCTAAATAAGTGGTCTGGGGGACTGATGTATGGCCCCACTTCACATCACCACACTCTCTGTGGTTACGTTTTACAGGCAGTTTGCAGCGAAGTAAAATATTTTGTTAGTGAGATGTTCTCAGGACATGGTTGGAAGCTGGCACTATTCTGAAGATTCTTAACATCATGTCATGAGCTGGTGTATATCAGTACGGTGCAACAGCTGGAGGGCAAAAGGAATTTTTTTAAGACTATGGGGCTTAACTCCAAGCCAAGTGCACTACCAGAATATGATTTTTCTGATGTTCCTGCAGCGCACAGTGCAGAGCCATATCTACAAGGCCTCGAAAAGTCAACCTGCCCTGCTTTTTTAGGGCCTCGTAGATATAATGTAAGACAATGCAGAGCAAGTCACTGAGTTGCCTCACACTGCACCAGGAAGGCATGCCATTGGGTTGTGGTGGGTAGTACCACTCAACGCCCATGGTATTTAGCACAATCACAGATTGACCACATAGCATTAATCTGTGAATGCATCAAAATCATGTGCTTCCCCAGTGGTGTCAGAATGAAGAGAAATATGTTGTTTTCTCCTCATTTGTTCGTCTTCCTTTGTGTCCTGCATTCTGAAGCACACAGAGATAGAGGAAAACATCTGCATTGATTGATTTTGTGCAGGAAGATGGCCCTTCCTGCACAAAAACAATCATGCCAATCATGCCAACAATGCAGGCACCCTGGCACCATGGCACAGGTGCAAATTGTGTGCCGGCACTGGCTAAAAGGACATAAATCTGGTGCATTCCTGCGCTTTCGAGTTGGCGTAGGTCAGTGCAGCAAAAAGCCTAGCGGCATTGCCCTACGCCAATTTTGTAAATGAGGGCCTATGGCTCTTGTAATGATTGTGATAAAGACCTATGCGTGAAAAGAACATAAACTCTATGAGTATTCAAGCAATATTCATATAGTTCAAGATGCAAATACAAAAAACAGGATAGCAATGGCCAATACTTTGGTGCTTATTTACAAGCCCCGTGAGCTCCTGGAACTTCACTTTTTGTGACTGTCTGGTGAGGCAAAATGCTTAGCCATATCTACAAGGCCACGTGAAGCCATGCTGCATGGCTCTTTAAGGTCTTGTAAATATGGAGTAAGGCAAGGCAGTGCAAGGCACTGCCTTGCCGTACTCTGCATCAAAGAGGCATATGGGGGTTGTCACTGTGGGTGTTCCCAAGGAACTCCTATGGACTTTGATGCTGCACCAGATTTACAATATCTCGTAAACCTGGGGTAGCGCCAAAGTCTTGTGCATCCTTAGAGCAGGCATAACGAAGAGAAATGTTTACATCTCTCCTAATTGTTCCTCTTTCCATGGTGCTGCATAATGCAGCACTCCTAGATTGAGAAAAACTCCTCCAAAAATTGTTTTTTTGCAGATTTCCTGCCTAAAAACAATAATTCCAACGTAACAGTCACCCTTGCTCCATGGTCAGGGTCGTTTCCACCATTAGGCAAGACTAGGCAGCTGCCTAGGGCGGCAAAAAGGCTTGGGCGGCAAAAGGGGGAAAACATTTTTAATTTGTGCATGCATACAATGCCCACTGGAACAGTCTGGATTCATTTCACAGAAGTAGCAGGTGAAGTTCTTTACAAATGTTATCCTTCTTTTGATTTTTATAATTTCAGTATTGTAAAGAAATCATAGGGAGCCCATTTCATAACCTTTAAAAGCAGTATAAATAATTTCACCATTCTCGTGCACACATGGAAAAGAGTACACATGTAAGTTAATGTAAAAAAAGTAAGAAAAGCTACAAATATATTGTATTTTAAATAACATCACTAAGTTTGCAAGGAACACTTTGCAGTGCTCCAAGTGACAAATGGGAAAGTAAAATAGAAAGAAAAACGTGGAGAAGTGGAGATAAAGGGGGTCGTCAGAGATAACAAAGCGGAAAGGAGCACAACATACAGCACAATAAGCTCTTTCTTAAAGTGTCAAACAGAATTTCTTCCCAGAATCCATGTCGTAGATCACTGCACCTTATTGGGAGACTCAATCTGTATGAGCAGTAAGGAATAAGGGCCTAGATTCACAAAAAGTCATTAGGAGATGGCCTGCATCATATAAAGTTGTACTGGACTATGCAACTTTTTTGCCTCATGGTCAGGCAGCAGTCCTTGTATGTGGTTGCAAGAGCACCTGCTTGTACATGCTGCGCAGAGCACCCTAGCATGGTGGTGAGTGGAGCGGACCGGCAGTACCAGTGTGTGGGTCCTCCAGGGCCGTCAATCTTGTAGCGCAGGAAAGCGCTACCAATTCCGGCCCTGGGCATCATTTTCGACAAGTCCCCGAGCGGTGCTTTATGCAGCAGCCAGTGATGGTGACTAGGTCCCGCACGTCGCACCACCCTCTCTCTCTGCGCACGGGGGATGGACTGTTTGTGTTAGCTGCTCTGGTGCCTAGGAGATAAAATAACCCTGTCAGGTAATTGTTTTATAATTCACAAATTTCATTTGTTTTTAAGCAGTGCAAACATGTGGCTAATAGCACGCCACACATAAAAAAAATATGGTGCCAAGAGGCCTATTTTTTCCATCACGTCAATCTGAAATTAATTTTTTGTTTTATCACCCCAAAATACAGGTTCCCGTCTTATTATTGTCTAGAAATAGTGAATAAAAGACGAATAGCTATGATTTATTTTCTAACCTGCAATAAAAACAAGTTCACATTGTGCTTTGCCTCTTGCGCTTTAGCTTTTGGGGTTGTTTGTCACGATTTATGCGGCGAGACATATGAGCGGTGCCTAAATATGAAGCGTGTGACGCTTGACCTGCGTGAATAAAATCATATAGCGAGACTCCTGGTTCAGTTTGGCAGCTCTATATGATTTACCACTCATATGTACCCAGGTAACAATAGTACCGCGCTGATGTTCTACAGCTACGTTTGCGATTTATACGCCCACTTACAAAACATACATCGCTAATTAAATTGTATCTCTGGGCTTAGCTAATAGGTCAATATTACTCAACACAAGGGCACTCCTTTTTAACTTGGAAAGATAAAAGGCTGAGTAGACTGTGCAAATATTTCAATTTGTGATCAACTAACACTGCAGATCTCTGCAGCAAACGGTTAACCTACTCATCTGTTTGGCCATGTGCTTTTTTATTGTTGATGTTATTTATACTCAGGGCCACTTGAAATTAAGCCGCAGGGGGAAACAAATTATGCAGAGTTGGCCAAATGATGCATAAAAAAAGGCAAACTATGCGGCATAACTAGGCACATTTTGTGATCTAATGCATTAATTATTCTAGGCTGGATGACAGGGGGAGAGAGTGATGGTAGTAAAAGGGAGGGGGCGGCATTTTTCAATTCTCACCTAGGGTAGCAAAAACACCTAGAAACAGCCCTGACCATGGTGCAAGGGTGCATGCATTGGTGCATGGCTGCTAATTATGCCCTGGCTGAAAGGACAGAAATGCATCATATCTTATAAATGTGGTGCATTCCGGCCCTTTCGATTTGACGTAGCGTAGCACAGTAAAATGACTTGTAGTGCTGCCCTACACCAATTCCTTCTAAATATGCTCCTAGGTTCTTTGACCCACTGGTAGACTAACATTATGGTATAGTCATAGACTTGTTTCTTGCAGTATGTAAAAGTACTTTTCACCCATATTAAAATGATAAATTCAGAACTTGATGTAAATAATGATCATTTTAAATAAGGTATCTACGAAACAAGCATGAGCACTGATCACTTACAAGAAGTAGAACTGCTAAACTGAAGCACAACAGACGTTCTGAACTTGTACTTGATAAGAGCCCATATTATCTTAGATCAGTAAAACTACCTTAATTGTGAGTCTTTCAGAGTCCTATTCTTTCATCAGCGGGTAAATCATGGTACCTTATTCTAAACATCCCTTCAGCTAAAGGTTCACATACGCACCAGGTTGTTTATGGGCTGTAAAGGGAGACCCCAAGGTTGGCCCACTGGAGCTTGGGCCCACTACTTAAGCTGCTTCACAGGAGAACAGGTATAAGTAGATGTATGATCTGAGTAGTAAGTTTGTCACTGAGCTTAGACCATCACAAGGTAATGCAACATTCAACTCATGGGACCACAAGGCAGTAACTGGCAGGATCTGGGTGCGGCCCAGAGTCTAGGGCCATTAGGGAAACCTCCCAACACAAAGGTTGTGACTCCCTAACTCATATCCAACTCAGCCCTGAGTGAGTGGGCATCTCCAAAGGAGCCTTATGTTCATTCACTGTTTCATTTTCACCTAGGCACACCATAGGCATTTTGCCCAGTGTGCCAGAGCCATGGGGAAGGGGGGTTGGGGTGAACACCTTGGGCTGTGATGAACTGCTCCTTCAACTTGAAATCCCCACACAGGGAGGTACGGGTGACTGGTTAGTGTGCCACTAGGGCCTGGGTGAGGAAGGTCCTGTGTAAGAACTGTGTATAAGTACCTCTATCCAAGACACATAAATGGCTTACCATTCCTTTATGAACCCACAGCCAATCAGATCATTGGGCTAGGATTAATTCTCTAAAACCACTCCCTTTCATCAGGGTATCTTTATGTGGAAGGAAACTATGCACAGCCCAAATTCTGTGGTAATCATTTTAGGGTACATAGGGGTGCTATGATTTTCACTAGGTTCATAAAGGGTGGTTCCATACCCATATGTTGCATTACTTTAAACACACTTTAATAGGATTTAGGTATGTAAATATTTACATTCATGGTTCTGATTAACTTATATTTCCTTCGCTTTGCAGTGATTTGTGTAATTTCTTTGACAGCAAGGATATATTTTCTCTTTGTTTTTCCTCAGGGAACATTTTTGTCATGTCCTATTTTTGTAGAAGTCCCACTCATCTGAGGCAAAGAAAATGAGTGAAAGAGTTGACTTCTCTTTTCAATAGTATGAAGAAGAGACAGTGTCACAGCCATTCTTACAAAAGGTGGTATTGAAGCCGTGCCCACCATCACTGTCACAAGCAATGCTGATTACATTATGGTTGAAAGTGGATCGGACACTGGCATGCCCTTCTTCAAAGTTGTAGGGATTGATTTGATGGGTGTTCCTCCAAATATTTTGGAGTTATTAAGCAAAAAAGAAGTGTACAGTGTATATGCCACTGCTGTCTGTGTCATTAAATGTTTGTAGATAATCCTTTATGGGTAACACATAGTGATGACAATGTTCATGTACTGAGGCTGTATGTAGTAGTATGTAGGCTAAGGTTATGTTGGATTAGTTAGTTAGTGTAGGTTATCTTGTTTTAGTAATTAAAATGTTTCTGTTGACAATAAATGTCATTCTTTGCTACATACAGGTGTGCATTGCAATTTACAGTGTTAGCATGTATGTTCAGGTAATGTTATGTCTATCAATCAATCAATCAATCAATCAATCATTTGTAAAGCTCACTACATACCCGCGAGGGTCTCAAGGTGCTGGGGGGGGGGGCAACTGATCGAACAGCCAGGTCTTGAGTATCCTCTTGAAGGTCAGCAGGTCTTGGGTCTGTCGTAGGCTCAGTGGGAGGGTGTTCCATGTCTTGGCGGCGAGGTGGGAGAAGGATCTTCCACCGGTGGTTGTTCTTCGGATGCGCTGGACGGTGGCGAGTGAGAGGTCGGCGGAGCATAGCTGGCGGTTGGTGATGTAGAAGGAGAGCTGTCTATTGAGGTAGGCTGGGCCGGTCTTTTGGAGTGCCTTGTGTGCATGGGTGAGGAGCTTGAAGGATATCCTCTTGTTGACAGGGAGCCAGTGCAGGTTTCTCAGGTGGGGGGTGATGTGGCTGTGGCGTGGTTCGTCGAGGATCAGTCGTGCTGAGGTGTTTTGGATGCATTGTAGTCGTTTGATGAGCTAGGTCGAGGCGCCCGCGTAGAGGGTGTTTCAGTAGTCGAGTCTGCTGCTGACTAGGGCCTGGATGACTGTCTTTCTTGTATTTGTCGGGATCCATCTGTACATCTTGCGGAGCATGCGGAGGGTGTTGAAGCAGGAGGAGGAGACAGCGTTGGCTTGCTTTGTCATTAAGAGCGTTGAGTCGAGGATGATTCCCAGGTTGTGTGCTTGGTCGGTGGGTCTCAGGGTTGCCCCCAGTGCCGTTGGCCACCAGGAGTCATCCCAGGCTGAAGGGTTGGAGCCGAGGATGAGGATCTCCGTCTTGTCCGAGTTCAGCTTCAGACGGCTGGTCTTCATCCAGTCGGCGACGGCCTTCATTCCTTCATGGAGCTTGCCTTTGGCGGTGATGGGGTCCTTGGGAGGGAGAGGATCAGCTGAGTGTCGTCGGCATAGGAGATTATGTTGAGGTTGTGCTGTCAGGCTACGTTTGCGAGCAGGGCCATGTAAATTTTGAACAGCGTCGGGCTGAGGGAGGATCCCTGAGGTACGCAGCAGATGATCTCGGAGGCTTTGTAACAGAATGGGGGGAGGCGGACGCTCTGGGTTCTGCCAGAGAGGAAGGAGGTGGTCCAATCCAGAGCCTTGTCTTGGATCTCTGCGTCATGGAGGCGTGTGTGTAGTGTGTGGTGGCAGACGGTGTCAAAGAAGGCAGAGAGGTCTAGGAGGATGAATGCTGTGGTCCTGCCGTTGTCCAGCAGGTCCTGATGTCATCGGTGGCGGCGATGAGGGCAGTCTCAGTGCTGTGGTTGCTGCGGAACCCTGACTGGGAAGGGTCCAGGATTCTGTTTGCTTCGAGGTATCGGGTTAGCTGTCTGTTGACGGTTTTCTCGATGACCTTGGCCGGAAAGGGGAGCAGAGAGATGGGCCGGAAGCTCTTGGGTCTGCCTTAGGTTTTTTGAGTAGAACGTTGATCTCAGCGGGTTTCCAGATCTCCAGGAAGGTTGTGGTCTTCGAGGGAGAGATTGATGATGTTGCGCAGGTGGGGTACGATGGAGCTGCTTGCTCTGTTGAGGATGTGGTGCGGGAATGGATCTGACGGAGAGCCGGAGTGGATTGTGTGCATGGTCTTGATGGTGTCATTGATGCTCACGCTGGCCCAGCATTTGTCTTTGCTAGCAGTTTTTGGCAACATGTGTGAGTAGGCATCTGTCAGGCTGGCCATCACATTGCTTATCTACAGACATTGTTGAGTAGTGCTTGTGGCAATTATGATGAAAATGGTACACAGTGCAACACATGTATTAACATACAATTTCTCTGTGTGGGTACATCATTCAAAATACTTTGGAGGGATGCTGTGGTCTCCCAATTTGTGGGTTTTTGGACTCACACACTGGTGGCTGCCCTGTGCTCACTCATACTTGTAGCACGTACTTGTCAGCCCAATGTTGTTTGCTTGCTAGTATCCATGAGCAGACCTGACACTTGTGGAGGACTTCATTCACCATAAACATTGACTGAAAGACACCAGTTGAACTTCATGCTTGCAACCTTGAGCAACCACTTGCTACACAACACTCACATGTAGTTCACCTATATGTTCCACTCTCACTCTCTAGCAATGTCCTTGACTCCAAGCAACACGTGTCCCTTTGGCAAATAGTTAGTCTTTGCCTCACAGGATGCACAATGGCCAACTTGCTCCAGACAACAACACACAGGTGGTACTAAGTGTATTTATTTACATGTGCTAATACCTAAGCAGTTCAGGGACAGTTCATAGAACAACAACCCTAAAAGTTGTTTTAGCCAGTGGATGTCCAGATACAGTCCATGGGAATAACATGCCATGGGACATGAGGAGGAGAGGAGTGCTTCAGTGAGGAGGTTGACCATAATGTTGTTAGGGAGGATAGGCCACATTGACAATCCACAAATGGTTGATGTGAACAGGCTGAAAGCAAAATGAGGACAGTTGCAGCTGATTTTCAATGCCATGTTTATGAGCACAAAGCAAAGGAGAAACTGGGTATGTGGCACCGATGAATGCTACCGGACACGGTTTAATGAAATAGAGGTGCAGTCCATAAAGATGTGAGACGCTAGCTTACCCTTGCACCACCACATATGCTCCACATTATGACCAAATTTGTGATGTGAGGAGGATTCCCTATGATGAAGCATGACACCTCTGGTGTGTGAGAGAAACCCTTGCTTAAAGGGACCCCCACCCTTTCGGCATAGTTGCTCCCACCAAGACACTCACCCTGCACGACCCCGAGACCCGAGGGCTCTTTTTGTGTGTTACATACAACATCTTCGCCTAGGTCCACATGACATGTAGAATGTAGTACCAAAATGGGCTGTTTTCTGTCAGCCCTAACCAGCTGCTATTCATTTGTGACCTAGTCAGACACAGAAGTGCATGTGTATTGGTGAGGGCCCTTGCAGTACACATGCCCCTTCTCACCTGCTTGCTATGCATTGTCTCCCCATTCAGACAGAGTGGCAGTTCGAGGTACACAGCATGCTGTAGTGTAGTTCCTATATTCCCAATAGTCTCTGCGCATTGGAATAATATATTCTATAGATATGACGTAGGACTTAATTGTGAATGCCAGCTAGCTCAGAGGTCACTAGAAACTTTTTCGAATACACAAGAAGGGATTAGTTTCTGACAACCGCATAAACATGACTACTTTGTTTCCCTAGGACTGGAAAAAAACTTTAGAGTCGTCGAAACAATAGATAACAATTTTTCTCAGACAATCGTGCATGCTTCGTTTCTACAGAGTTGCAGAGAAATAGTGAGACGGGCGTTTTTAATAAAAGTTTTATTGAACAATCTTCTTTCTCATGCAAGAGAGATGAACTGCTACAATCGTTAGACAAAATGCAAAGTATAATGCGTACAGCGAGAATAGTATTATAAAATAATACTGTAATAGCATTGTATGGTTGCTAAGCCATATAAAACTACATACATAAATAACACAGGCAAAAATACTCAACTGGTGCTTCTAAAATACGCCTACCCCAATGTACCTAACCTAGGTCTAGTACCATGTAAGAAGTAAGAATTGTTTAACATAATTTTTAGTTCTGCCAAGAATTGCCAAAGGTTTCTCTGTCTCCGGACTCAATTTCCCAACACCCCAGAGGAGGGCAGCTTCCTGATCAGTGCATCAGCTTGGACAGTCGGCTTCCTTTAGCACTTGCTGTAGCGAGCTGCATCGGGCAAGTAGGTCGTCGAACTGCACCAAACCACCGTACCTTGCCATAGCAAGTGAAGGTATATTTATACCTTAAAGGTGTTCAGGAATGCCAGCTTTGACGTAAAGTCTGGCATATGAACGTCATGGATGAACCCCTAAGGAATAGTTGTTCATGCATAATAATGAGTTTCTTGGAGAAATCAATATCCAGGCTAGGGGAATTCCCTTTTGCTTAAGAGTTTGGTTTTCCAAGAAACCGTTGTGACGTAGATGAACGGATGGAAGTAGGCATGCCTGTATTTGGGTAGCATGGGTTATGCCTAAATAAGGGCTTGATTTCTATGCCTGTATAAGGGCAACATGGTTTAAACCTATATAAGGGCATGAATCAGGGAAAATTCATTCCGAATCTAAAACGCCATACAACACCTACTCCACTTTCTTATGTACGATATTACTAAGTTATAAACATGTTAAACATATTTAAACATGATGTGCTAAAACCCAACCAAAACACAAAAAAATGCAGTGTTACTGGTTGTACACAAAATCGCATTGGTGCTGTACGTATTAAAAGCAATGTTTCATTCTAATCATATAATTGACCTTGGTAAATGCTGTCTGAATGAATCACGAAAATATACAGTTATGATATGGCTCGTAAATACAAAATAAAAAGGGCCGAAACCATTTCATGTCAGATTACATAAAACTGTGTATGTGGACAAGGTTAAATATTGTCTCTGGAAGTTTTCAAAGAATTATTGTTCAATATGAATAGTTCTACTTTAAGCAGATTATTTTGTGCCAAAAAAGGGTAAAAATAAAAATTTGGAAAATAAAAAAAAACATTGATCATAGGAAAAAGAGTCCCAAAGTTAGAACTTTATTTTGAAAAATGAAGGTTGAATTCAAAGTCTCTTAGAACACTGTGTGCCAAATCAAAAGTCAGTGTTATTGTTTGGAGAAAACATCAAACCTTCCTAGTTTGTAAAAAAGTCATTTACCATTGTAGATTAAAGTTGGATTACCTCGTTTAGAAGATTAACCACACATAGATGTGAAGCATCGGCGTCAGCATTGGTCGCATTATCGATGTTCGTAATTGATGATACCTGTGCGCCTGTTTCCTCTCGTACCTCACCGTCAGCATTTTGCGTCTGTAAGATCTCAATAAATGCTGTCATCAGAATTGATAGCCGCTGGGGACAACACAGTGCATGGGCCGTTACTGGCTCAAGCAAAGTATCAACATCCGTTGGCATGACTGATGGGAGTGTGAGACATAAGTCTAAAATGCATTCTTCTCCACATAGCAGGCAGCGTAGAACAGGTAAGATGCAACCTTGCCAAACCATGTGGTATTCAATTCTCTTAGATGAGGTAGTCCCAAAATTTGGACGATGCGCTCACGACACTTAATCGCCAGTAGAGTTGTCTCCATGGAGAACTGGGTGTTGCTGGTGAATTGGCTTGCCACATCGCAGCAGTAGGAGCAAAAATAGTATCCCTGCAGCAAGTCCCAAAATGAGAGGCCGTCTGCCAAACACTGAGTGCACGAAGTTTGGAAATATTCCTAGGACTGCTTCAAAAGGTGCTAACAGTCCAGAAAATACGGTCTTAAGTACATATACAATACCGCTCCTATCAGACATGTTTAAGATACAACTTAACATTTCTGAGAAATGTACAGGGCAGTTTGTAGTTAAGAGGGCATGTATCTCAGCAGAAGTCCTTGCGACTTGCAGATCATAGGTCTCTTTGGCCGAGGTCAGTGGCCCAGTTTTTTGCAAAAGAATGGCTTTCATTCTGCTTAAAGAATCAATTTGTATAGAAGAGATGTTCAGTGAAGGCCATAACGGCGGCTCCCTGTCTGACTTGGTCATTGGAAACAATACTTGCATACAGCAAGTGACCCTGGCGGACATAGTTACTAGATAGGGTAAACCTGTCAACATGCCACAGCAGCTGTGATCATTCAACATAAGGTAACTTCCATTGGAACGTTCTCCAAAAATTGGATCAATCATCGCAGCTGGTTAACCTTGCAGGTGGCAGGATAAGTTGGTAGAGGAACCAACGCACGCCCCATGTAAATTAATATCCTGACAAAGGAGAGAACCGCTTATTGCGTTTTCACAATTATTACCACTAAGAAACACTTCTCTTCCCCATCTCCAACATTTGTGTGTGTACGGTGATTCCCTGGATGTCTTGATGTATTCTTTATCCAACCTTTCAAATGTGCCTGCTTTTATATGTTTTAGGCAATACTGAAAATGGAAAATTGTAACAGGCAGAGTGATTGTTCCATGTATAATCCATTCAGTGGCTGGCTTTTCAGCGACTGTAAATGGCAATCTTTCCAGTTTTTCAATACTCAGCACCAAATAGTCTGCTCCCCTTTGTGCTAATTTGATCTGTTTATCAGTGAGATTGAATTCTGAAAACAGTGACGTAGTATTGATTAAACGCCAAGGCCCATAGCCTGAACATAGGTTTTGTAACATCCAGCCTAATGGCATGATTGAACGTAATTGCGACTGACCATGTTGCAACATGACTAAGTCCTGTTTCATGATGTCTATGGCAGAAGATACTATGCTGTCTAAAGAATATATCCTGGATGACAGAGTAGTTAACCGATTGTCAACCACAGAGAGAGTTTTCTCTAAATTGATATGATCAATTTCTCGTATACGTTCTGCAGTCTCTGCTTGCGTAATCTTCCATGCTTCAATATAAGCAGCATAGATACCGGCATATATAAAACATTTATGACGCAGTGTTCTTGGTCCTAGCAAGAATTCCCTAAGATCTGCGGCATCTTTAAGTAAAGATAAATGTTGTTTTACATCCTTGAGTGTAGATCTATGTAACCATTCAAGGCACAGTTTTCCTACACTGTATGTTGTTACTATTCCTGGACGCTGTCTTTCAACATATGTTGGATCTGGCCTAGTGAATGTGAAACCCAGTGTCTTATTTAGAAATCTATCTTGACAGATGTTTGTGTCTGTGGGCCAGATTAACCATCCATTTTTTCCAATCCGGATATGTTCTGTTGTGATGCAAAATAGTATGTACGTCGACCTCCCCCTCGGAAGTGTTACTATCAGGAGTAGGTATGGACAGATTGTTCAGGTCTTATATCTTGGCTAACCCAAGACAAGACGTCTGCTGGAAAGTGTCATTCAAAAACATAATTTGCTCAGGGATGATACAGGCTCTAAACATAGCATCTATCCCATGGACCTGCCAATCTCGTGTGCCCCAGACAGTTTTTGTGTCAATGTTGTCTTTCCAAAAGTCGAAACCTAGTTTAGACAATCGAGAATAAAAGGTTGCAGAATACATTTGTTTGGTATTTGGCAACATACTTTTCATGCCTATTTTGTTTACATTTCTAAAATAAAATGATGCAGCATTGGATACATTGAACCCTGAAAAGTATGGAAACGTATTGGCAAACGTTTTTGAGATACCCTTTGGTGGTGTAGGACAATGTTCCCGTGGGTTATACATTAATACTTTTCTAGGATTTGTAGAGTTATGCAAAAAATGGTAACCATAATGATTAAAACAATACATTTGTTTATAGTCTGATGAACCTTCTAAATATTCCTGTTTAGTGAATACTGCAGACATTTCTAAGTCTGACACATGAGTGTTTTATAGTCCTTCACGTAACTGAACTACTTGTTCCAAAAGCTGTTTATGCTTGATTGTGCCACTTTTTGCATCTTTGTAACTGTTTTGAATCCAGTTCTGCAAGTATTCATTGTAAGATTGAACACAATAATACGAATCGCACACTATGAGAGTGGGGAATTTGAGATCTGTATTATCAAGTGCCATCTTGATTGAGTTTTAGTGACCATTGGTCAGAATTTGTAATTGCCCCAGCGACCTTTAACAATCGCAAACCCCTCACTATAGGCTTGTTTACCCCTTTAGCGGGTTGAGCTGATCCATCCATATAAATTATACATTTATACTGCTCTAGAGGCAGAATTTCAGTTGGCAGAGGACATTCTCGTTCGTATTGTAGAAATGATTGTGTCTTCAAATATGGGTCAAAAACATATTCAATGTCTGTTGCAGCAAGAGAATTAACCCATTGTATCCATCTCTGATGTAAAGCTTTTGCATTTGGAATGCTCTCTTTTGTCACTGCCTCTAATGCAGGTACAGGAGTTACGACTATAATGCGCTTAACCTGTGTGAGGGCTCTCTCTTTTGCTACTGCAGTTTGAACCGCTGTCAGAATTTTTTCTGTTGAAGTGAATTTCATTTCTGCTTGTGTGTAAGCTAGTAGTACCTTTTCACCTTCGTTAAAAGTTAAGTACGTGAATCTGCATTGTCCTGGAATGATTCGGATCACTAAGTTACATACGTTTATGCGTGTTTGCAAATGTTTAGTATATTCGATAGAGACCTACTGACCTAAGTCCTACGTCATATCTATAGTATATAATATTCCAATGCGCAGAGCCTATTGGGAATATAGGAAATATACTACAGAGTAGTGTAGTTGCTAACATGTCTGTTTACAGTGAACGCAAAATTTCTGTGTATTTTTGTGTTCAATTAACTGTTTTAAAATCAGGTTTGATTAATTCGTAGAGAGGTTTAACCCTTTCTGTGTAATTTAGCATATAAGTTCTTCCGAAATTCAGGAAATCTAAAACCGACTAAGTTTTTCAGCATTTTTGGAGGTTGGAGCAGTGCACTTTTCTCTAGAAAAGTGGCTGCCAGGCTTTTGCCTTCACTTGATAATTCGTATCCTAAGAACAGGACGTTTAAATGGGCAATTCTATATTTTTTTAATTGAATTTGTACCCTTCAGAGGTGAATTCCAATATAATTGTATTCACTCTGTTCAAGTGCCTATCCAAGTCATCGTCTGGTAGATAGATGTCATCGACATATGATAAAGCTTCATCATCATTTGTTTGTAGTTACTCCGTTACCCTTGCTGAGAATAACCCAGGACTATTCTTGAATCCCTGTGGGAGACGACAGAAATGACGCTGTGTCCCCATAATTGAGAAAGCGGTCAAATACCTACTTTCTGGTGCAATGTTTTGACATAAGAAACCATTAGAAATATCTAATGTGGTTTTATATTTTTTACACACAATCTTATTCATTAGTGCTGCACTGTGTGCATTTTGTACTGCAAAAGTTTTGCAACAAGAGTTGAAATGTCTGAAGTCCAAAACGAGACAATATGTATTGTCTGGTTTGGAGATAGGAAACAAAGGATTGTTCGTGGATGAGGTGCATGTTTCAATCAACCCCTGGTGTTCAAGTTGATCTAATATCTTCCTGACCTGTTTTGTAGCTTCTTGCTCAACTGGGTACTGCCTTTGTGCAGTTGGTTGATTTTTTATCTGGATTTTATGGTGAGGAGAATCCTCATCCCATCCTACATGATATTTTAAATGAATTGTAATGTGGTTGGAGAAGGCTGGCATAATGATGTCTTCGCCATGTGGGCACTCCCTAGCACTATCCATGAATAGACTACCTCTGTCTGGTGATATTCATGTGCCTCTGTCACAAAAACTACCCTACCACCTCTCAATGTTAGGCGATTTTATATAAGTTTTATAGTGATGGCTTTCCTTAAACTCATAAGAATGCATATAGCATCCTCGTCAGTTTCGTTAAAACCTGTTGTGTTAAAAGCTGCTGGATCAGCCGCAGCTCCGCCGTTCTCGGTGTTGTTGCCGTTATTCGACATTGTTTAATGAAAATTGCAGGGCAAGTTTCAAGGAAACCAAGATAAGGTGCACAATATTTTGGAACACTGTATCCTTCAACGTTGAACAAACCAAACAGCTAATACATAGGATTTTTCGTCCTACTCAGCTATGGCGGATATTATCCCTTTACCCACTCCAGACGTCTATTAGAGTATTACCGAAAAAGGGGTCTCTGAGAAAAGCACGACTGAGTTACTTTAGTGTCTAGCGCTAAATTAGTGCCTTACCAAACGTTGGGCGCCATGTAGTGTAGTTCATATATTCCCAATAGGCTCTGCGCATTGGAATAATATATCCTATAGATATGACGTAGGACTTAGGTCAGTAGGTCTCTATCGAATGTACTAAACTTAATTGTGAGTGCGAGCTAGCTCAGAGGTCACTAATTAAAACTTTCTTGCATACACAAGAAGGGATTAGTTTCTGACAACCGCATAAACATGACAACTTTGTTTCCCTAGGACTGGAAAATATCTTCAGAGTCGTAGAAACAATGGATAACTATTTTACTTAGTCAATCGCGCATGCTTCATTTCTACAGAGTTGCAGAGAAATAGTGAGACGACCGTTGTTCATGCATAATAATGAGTTTCTTGGAGAAATCAATATCTAGGGGAAGTCCCTTCTGCTTAAGAGACTGGTTTTCCAAGAAACCGTTGTGACATAAATGAACGGATGGAAGTAGTCATGCCTGTATTTGGGTAGCATGGTCTATGCCTAAATAAGGGCTTGATTTATATGCCTATATAAGTGCAATGTAGATTGTACCTATATAAGGGCATGAATTTGGGAAATTCATTCTGAATCTAAAACGCCATACAATAATGCACCTACAATGCACTGAACTAGCAGCAGCCCTCCAGGGCCACACACCATCATTTGTTTTGACACACATGGGGCCATATTTACATGGGCAATGTGCCATCCCAGTGTCACTTCTTACGACGCTCCTTTCACGCAATGCCTTCCTCCATATGTACAAGTCGGCGTTACGTTATAAATATCATACTCTTTGACACAGTTTTCTGCATCAAAGGGGCGTGCAATGGGTGTTGCTGTAGGTGTTCCCATGCAACACCCATTGCTTTCTGACACTGCCCCAGATTTACAAGTAATGATAAAACTGAGTCTGCGCAAAAAACTAACGCCTTTTAAAAGTAAATGTTAGAGTTGGTCAACAAAAATAAATACTTGTAATTCTACTAATTTGTTGCTTTGTGTGTGTTGCATTCTCCAGCACATATAAAAGTAGCATAATTCCAATAATGATTCCTTATGTGCATTAAGGCATCCCTTCCAGTACATAAACGATCATCCCAGCAAATCAGGCACCCTTGCACCATGACACGAGGGTGTCTGCATTGGTGCACGGCTGTTCTTTTTGCAGTGGCGCAGAAGTGAGAACAGCGGTGCCCCGTATACCTATAAATATAGTGCATTTCTGCATTTTTTAAATGATGCAGCCAGGCGCAGCAGAATTGTTTGCGGTGACGCACTTTGCCATTTCATTGTAAATTTGCCCGATGATCCTCTGGTGTACATCACTTGCATTCACCCTCACACCCAGTCAGATTTAGTAGATGAGAGGAGTCAAGGTGATCCCTATCATGGCAGCTGAAACCTGTGTGCTCTGATCCTACATGCCAGGGCAGTTCTGTGCAATATAGTTTAATCCAGGCTACTGTGGACACTGCTCTTGAAATGTCCCTATATGTAGATAGTTACCATCTTGCTGCTCCAAGTTAGGTCATTAGGAAAGTGCAAGAGTGCACTGTGTTTACAACACTACCATGTAACCCTGTGCTGTTACACAATAGGCTGGCTCAAGCCAACTCAGGCACCCTTGCTCCATAGTTCAAGGGTGCCTGCGTTGGCGGTCGGCTACTGTTTGTGCTCCGGCAGAAAGGACAGGAATGCACCATATCTTGTAGATACACTGCATTCCTGCCCTTTTCTTTTAATGTAGGACAACACAGCTAGGCTTGTGGCACTGCCAAATGCCAAAATATTGTAAATATGCCCATGGGACTTCCAATTATGTAGTGTTTAATCATAGATGAGCCAGCATACTACCCTTTAGCCTGCAGACAGTGCTGCAGAGAGCTAGTACATAGCTGCCTGCACTGCACAACATTACCTAGTTACCAACATTGCCTCTAGTTGAAACTCACCCTGTTGCTGTTGTGGTTCATCATAGCTACCACTGGTTTGTGTGGCATTTTGTTTTCACGTAGTAGCATTTTAAAAAAAAAGTTAATGCTAAAAAGTGTCACTAGGACAGCTGGTCTAAATATTCTAGACAATATTTGGCAGGACATCAATTTTGCAGCATTAGCGTCAAATTTCCTAATGACACGGCGCAGACAACAGCGTCAGTTTTTATGACGCCGGCTGCCTTCTAACACCATGGTGAGCCGTATTGTAAATACGACAGAGACATGGCGTAGTAATCTGTCATACTGGTATCAGTAAATTATTTGGCGTAGCAAGGTGCCAATTCTTGTGAACAATATACCCAACAGTCTGGTCAACCCACTTGTGGCAATATTGGGATAGGTACTGAATCTGTCCCCACCACAGATACAATTTCTTGCAACAACAATAAACAGTTTGTAGCCGAGATCATTCTTCAGTTTGTAATAAGCTAGGGGATCTGGGATTTGCTAGGAAAGACTTTATTATTACACAAAAGTCCTTGGCCTAAACACTGGTGGTGTGAAGGGATGTAGAGCAGATACATGACTGGAAACTCAGGTCTCCATTTCCATCCCAGAAGAGCAAACCAGCAGCCCAAAAAATCCTTTGCTGACTACGTGGCGGCCCTCTTCAGGGCTTTCATCACCACCCCTCTGTCTGGAAATTCTAGTGCCTTGGGAAGGGTTAGCTCAGTGGGCTCTCCATGACTTGTATTTATTAGGGATAGGAAAGTCAAACATAGTCTCAACAAGGACCAGAGAATGGTATGTACCTAAAGGTTTTTCTTCATTCAAGTAAGACACTGTGGCCAAGCCCTTTCCAGTTGCCTGAGACACCAAACTTCTGTCTTCCCACCAATGGCCAGATGTACAACCTGCAAAATAGCGACTCGCCAATTGCGTCGCTTTTGCGACTTGCTATTTGGCAGGTACAACAGTGTCTTGGAAACTGTTTACGATACCCAATGGGGTCGCAAAATGCGGGGTTTATGAATATTAATGAGCCACTCGCATTTTGCGAACCCATTTGGAATGGCAGGCCCTCCCAGGGATGGTGTCCTGCTGGGCTCAGCAAACCACCATGTCTGGGACTGCTTTTAAATAAAGCAGCATTTTCCTTAAAGGAAAACGGAATACATTTGAAAAAAAAGAATGAAACATTTCGTTACATTTTTTAGGGGCCCACTGCCTGCACGTAAAAAATAATTTACCATGCATTTGCAAAGGGGGAAGTAGGTGGTCATTTGCAAGTGCAAGTGGAAAAAATTTGTCTATGGCTATGGAGTCGCTATTTGGAAAGGAACGCCCCTTTCAAATACCGAGTCCCAAAGCGATTAGCAATTTATTTGCGACTCCCAAAATACTGTTTGTATATGGGCCCATGTTTTTTAGCGTGTTTTTAGCGTGTGCAAATGGGTCTAAGACCCGTTTGTGCACGCTAAAAACCGTCGCACATGTGGCCCTTAGTTCTTCTTCAACATCTCATATTTTTGGCCCTGTGGAGTGACACTTGTGGAGGAAAGGGGATGTTTTTGGCCCTCAGTTTCTGCCACCTCCCTGCACAGATTCACTCCTAACGATCATGGCAATTGCCCCAAGTAGTTCCTGCTCACATCCGGTATTGAAGGTGCCTTATTGTTCATGGATCCAGATGTTTCGTTCCACTGTTTAATAGGCCTTAAGCCGAAGGTCTATGAAGGCGCATGTCTTACATATATGAGACAACACTGAAGTCAAAGATGTGTTGATTATGATTTGGGAGTACTGAGTGCCTTTTGTCAGCATGATGAAACTGGACAATGCTTTAAGTTTCCATGTACCATGCTTGCAAATGATACAGGTACATTTGCTGCTGCACCCTTTGTTGAAAAATGAAAAAAATACTTTAGAAAAATGTGCTTTTGAAAAGTTGATAGCCAGTTTTTTAACTGGTCACAGTCCCCATCTCACAGGTTTTGTTGCTATATTAACTGTCCTCCCTCTCAACGATGAGTTAGCTGCCTGTTCTCACACCCTCACCAAGAATACCTGTTCTGGGTATGCCTCGGGCAGCAGAAAAAGAAAAGGAATAGTTCAACCTTTTCTCATGTTGTGCGGCCTGCCAGGTCAAAAATGTCATTGTTATGATGTGGTTAGCAAAGTTCAAGGGAACGTGAAAAACAGTCCTTAAAGCCTCTGGCGTGACCTGCTGCCTCGCCCTTTTAGTAGAATTTTTAGAATACCAGTAAGAGGTCACTTGAGAAAGAAGTTATGAAAAAACTGTCTTTGAAAAACAAATCCACACAGCAGCTCCTGAGATGGTAGCCGTTGCGAGGTGAACAGACACTGAGACAGTCTGTGCAGGCAGGTTATGAGGTGTGATGTATATGTAGGTGTATATCTATCTACCTCTGTCTCTCTCTCTCTCTATTCTCTCTCTCTCTCTCTCTCTATATATATATATATATATATATATATATATATATATATATATATATATATATATATATATATATATATATATATATATATATATATATATATATATATATATATATATATATATATATATATAAAAAAACTGTGGTCAGTGAAAGGTGGGGGCATATATATATATATATATATATATATATATATATATATATATATATATATATATATATATATATATATATATATATATATATATATATATATATATATATATATATATAAAAACTGTGGTCAGTGAAAGGTGGGGGTACAGTGATACCTTGCACACAGCTGTATCTGAGGAAGAAATGCATTATGCGTGAGCTGTTTTAACAAAGGTCTCCCGACGCTTCCCCCGAGCGGCCTCCACCTCTTCTTTGGTGGAGTGGAATGCTGTGAATATATATATATATATATATATATATATATATATATATATATATATATATATATATATATATATATATAGCTGCAACAAATCGTCAATCTGAAAACTTCTAGAAAGCTTGAAAAAGACGACAGCGGACCCAAAATGAAAAGTGCTTTGATTTATTGTGGTAGACCCCGCACCTCCGCCATGATGCATTTCAAGCCCCAACGGCCCTTGATCACATGACACGCTATGGAGTGCTCACAGGTTATTTAAAGTGATAGTGCATACATTGTGCTCATTTGCAAATTAAACGTCATCATAGACCTAGAAGGTATATAGTTGGCTCCAGGCATTGCAACAATTTAAAATAAATGTTATTTTAAAAGGTAGTATTTTTACAAATAATTCATAATGGTCATAAATAATCAATGCATAGCTAAAAAACGGAGATTAATATTAAAATAGTAATTAAAAACCAATGCAACATTAATAGAGCAAAAATGCCCTTGTATTGTTGTGCATATGTGAGACGATATTTAATACATATTTAGTTAACAGATGTTAAGCTCAAAACACCTTATGCAATGTTTACAGTGTGTGGGTATCAACACTGACGTCCTATATGTGAACCACTATTGTGCCCAAGTGGGCAGACAAATTTATGATCTTGATAAAGTGCAAACAAAAGTGCATATATCAAAATTTATAGTGCAGAACAACCTGTGCAAAATATGAAGAATGTGCAAAATACGCAATGATATGAAAATGTATTAAATATATACAGTGAAATTAAAACCGAAACGATGCTTGTATTGATCAAATGGGAGAAGCAAAATCAAGTAAGACAAACATTCAAAATTGTACAACTGAATCGAAAGTCCCTGGATCAAGTGCACAGTACCAGAGTCCTGTGAAATCAAAAAATGCCTCACAGTCGGTGTCCGTTGTAGAAAATGTGATCCCAACATGTGGTCATCAGGTTCTAGAGCATCCAGGTAAAATGTAGAGAATGGTGTTCTTGAAACAGGCTTGTCTGCTGTCTCAATTAACCCCGCATCTGAGGAGCCTCCAGAAATTCAACCACCTAACGCGTGTTCAGATCCTAATGTAGACCCTGAGACTGTTAAGAAGCAAGAGGAAATATTAACTGAATTAGATGGACTGGATAAAGCTAAGAACCTTGTGAATACTGAATTAGAAAATGGAGCTGTGATTGATGAGTCTTCTTCAACCGAGGAACAGAAATTGGGTTTAAAGCAGGCCGAAGAGAGACTTGAAAGAGATGATATTTTTCGACTAGAAAAACCTTCTCCAGAATACACCAACTGCCACTATCTGTGCAAGCTCTGTCCAGTGCACATTGAAAACATCCAGGGAGCCCACAAGCATATAAAGGAGAAACGTCACAAGAAGAACATTACGGAAAAACAGGAAGAAAATGAACTGCAAAGCCTGCCACCCCCTTCTCCTGCCCAAGTGGCAGCACTCCGCACTGCTCTCTTGCAAGCAGCCAAAGAGCATGGCATATCTGATGAGGACTTCACAATCTGTCAAGAAAAAGTCAGTGAGATGGAAAAGATTATACGCTTGCACTTACCAGATTGCTCATTGAGGATTTATGGTTCCTGCCTGACAAGATTTGCTTTTAAAACCAGCAACCTTAATATTGATGTCAAATTTCCAGCTAAGATGACCCTGCCAGATGTTCCTATAAAAGTGCTTTAAATTTTAAAAACCTCCGATCTTCACTTGGATGTTGAATCGGATTTCCATGCCAAGGTTCCTGTTGTCTATTGCAGAGATATTAAAAGTGGTCTAATGTGCAAAGTTAGTGCTGGCAACGATGTGGCATGCCTTACAACTGATCTGCTTGCTGCTCTTGGAAAATTGGAACCCTCCCTTATCCCACTGGTGTTAGCTTTCTGGTACTGGGCCAGGCTGTGCCATATTGACTGCCAGTCAGAAGGGGGGATTCCGTCCTATTCGTTTGCCTTAATGGTGATGTTTTTTCTTCAGCAAAGAAAACCACCAATTCTTCCAGCCTATTTGGGCAAGTGGATGGAAGGTTTTGAGTCAAAAAAGTTAGATGATCACCAACTGAAGGATATAGAAGACGGAAAGTTCTTGAGATGGGAATATAAACTGGCAAACAACAATGAATCCAGAAACTCAGGTGCAAACTCTGATGGTAGATCTAAAGTTGAGCAGCAGAAAGGAGGCTTGAAGAAGAAATTTTGTTCTGAGGTTGATAGCAATGCTCCGAAGACAAAAAATGGCAAATCTCTGTTAGTCTTCGATAAGCCGCACGATGTATCCCTTGGTCAATTATGGTTAGAGCTTTTAAAGTTTTACACTCTGGAATTTGCTTTGGAGGAATATGTAATCAGCGTGAGGGTACAAGAACTCCTGACGAGAGAGAATAAGAACTGGTCAAAAAGACGGATTGCCATTGAAGATCCTTTTGCACTAAAGCAAAATGTTGCACGGAGTTTTAACAGCCAGATGATCTTTGAATACATCCTGGAGCAGTTTTGGACAGCCTACAAATAGTGTGCGTGCCCTCAAAGAAAAGATAGTAGCAAGTATAATTCTGATACCAAGAAAAAGGAAAAATTGGACGAAAAGTCTGAAACATCTGGTGAACTTGTCACCAATTGTAGCCTTCCTGATGGTGTAAGTGTGAATGAGAAGAACACAGAAAGCCGGCACAGAACTAGATACAGTGACATTGTTAACTGCAGTAGGACACAATGTATGCCAGCACAGCACTTAATAAAGGGGCCTGAATGTTTGATAAGGAATAATAATCTAAACACAATAGATTCCAGTTTTGATTCAGGCAGACTTAAAACTGTATCTCCTACACTGAATGACAGTTGTATTCTTGTGCAGACCTGTCTTAACAAGGTCAATGATGAAACTCCAGATTGCAGAGCTGAGCCAAGAAATGGTAACTGTGGTGAGCAGGACCTCCTGCTTACCAAAGCTGTTCATGGACATATGTGCACAAACAATTCAGCGGAGTACTCCATGGAGAGTGACTGCCCCAACATTTGCACAGCTCCTACCTCACCTGTTTACAAAGCCACGTTGGAAACTCATGACCTAAAAGATGAAGGAAACTTCTCCGAAGAGGAGATACATTATGTGTTCGACACTTTTATTTTGACCTCTGGAAAGCCTCCAACTATAGTATGCAGAATCTGCAAAAGAGGTGGCCATTCAAAGAACGACTGTCCAGAGGACTTTAAGAAAATTGATTTACAACCTCTGCCCCCAATGACAAACAGATTTCGGGAAATTCTTGATAAAGTATGCAAGAGATGCTTTGATGAGTTATCACCCCACACATGTGAGCAGCATGGTCGAGAACAAATCCTGGCATATTTGAAAAGGTTTATCAGGAAGGAATGTAATGACAAAGCCAGGCTGTGCCTTTTTAGCTCTTCTAAAAATGGTTTTGGATTACGGGACAGTGATCTAGATATCTGCATGACATTAGAAGGTCATGAAAAAGCAGAGAAACTGAATTGCAAGGAAATATTAGAAGGTCTAGCAAAGGTTCTTAAGAAGCATCCAGGTTTAAGAAACATCTTACCAATAACAACCGCTAAAGTGCCTATCGTTAAATTTGAACACAGAGAAAGGTTACTGGAAGGAGATATCAGCTTATATAACACATTGGCACAGCATAACACAAGAATGCGGGCCTTGTATGCCGCTATTGACCCAAGGGTGAAGTATCTGGGATACACAATAAAGTTTTTTTGCCAAGCGTTGTGATGTTGGTGATGCTTCCAGGGGAAGTTTATCTTCATATGCCTACATCCTTATGGTTTTGTACTTCCTCCAGCAAAGAGAGCCTCCTGTTATCCCAGTACTTCAAGAGGTATGTTCGCGAATGCCAAGGAAAAGCACAGATGCATCTTGATGACTTAAGACTTTGGTTATTCACTTCATCCTGTTGATGTAAAAGTAAAGCTTATTGTGAGAAATTTGGGCAGATTTAGGGGCAGAGTTTTGTATTGGATTCATACTTCAGGGTATTGATGTATTTGGCACATAGTAAAAATATTATTTCTTAATCATAACTAAGGATCCTAGTTTTCCATTTTTAGTGACTTTACAGATATATATGCAGACAAAAAAAGATATTTTTATATCTTCATTTATATTTAAATGTGGAATAAAACAGAAATCAGTCTCTTTTGTGAGTGATTCCAAATACTGTCAGTCATGACTGTCAGGCCAATAGCTGTGTAGATTTACAGGTACGCGGTTAAAAAATAAAGAAATGTCCTTAAACCTATCCCCTAACCTGCATAGACATCAGGACTTAGAACCTGTGGAACTTACCCCAGACTGTGGAGACCTAGCAATTTGGCTGATGCCCGGTGGAGCTACCATATAGCTAAAAAGAAGATGGGTTGTGGACTCCCCCCCACCCCCCTTTCCTACCTCTGCCATCACCTACCCAGCTGGACCTTGGACAGATTTTCCCCTCATCTCTACGTCCTATCTTCCTCCTACCCCTTTACCCTATCCCCTTACCCTTCCTTGCTCCTTTCACCTTGTCCCCAAAGTTCTTTAAATGCATTTCTTGATACTTATGTAACTTTAAACTGATGTAAATTGCAACATTATTATTCCTCATGTGAGGCGCTCTGATTCCTTCGGGTCTAGCCAGCGCTATATAATAACTCATTAATTACATTTGTTCCCATTTAGTACTCTTTCTCTCTTTGTCTTCCTCCCTAGTTCCTATCCCCTCTCCCATGAATCTCTCATCTAGCTTGCTAGTCTGCCTAGCCCCCTGTCCTTTGTGCCCTTTGACTAAGCACTCCTTCTCCCATTGTTGGGGAAAGATCCAATATTTATACTCTGGAGTCTCAGCGAACCCGCTGGGAGAGTTCACTGCACCAAGGGAGCCACTCCCAGCTGAGGTATGGTATGGCACCCCTTGCCAAAGCACTCCCTCTCCCCTTTTTGGGGTAGGATTCAGTATGTAGGCCTTGGAGTCTCAGAGACCCCTATGAGAGAGTCCACTGCGTAAAGGGAGCCTCCCGCAACTGAGAGAGGGAAGTGATACCACTTCCCCTGGGATCACCGCTTACTGGACTTTGGACGCTGCTTTGACACGTCTACCGGTTTGTGTCCCCGTCGCCCTTCCCCTCCTCTTTCCATGCTCTGTCCTTCACCCTCCCCTCCTCTTTCCTGCCTTCATTACCTGTCTACTTCCCCAGCTCCTTCCCCCTCCCCTGAATCTTTCTACCTGCTTTCCCCCTTACGTATTTGTGCTTATTTTTTATCTCGACCTTACAAGTAACTATGTTGCCATGCTCTAATAAATGTGTAACCTTTGTAATGATGTAACCTGTAACTAAGATCTGTTGCTCATGTAAAGCGCTCTGATACCTCCGGGTCTAGCCAACGCTATAAAAAACCTTTAAAATAAATGGTTAAAAACATATATTTATATATTTAATGTACATACTAAGGGAAGATATTATTTGGGAAAACTATGATTTTTTTTACAGTTTTAACAATCATATATTGCTTTTAAAAACAATTACACAAATCGCGGTAGAACATCATGCGCACTGGTATCGAAACAGTTGCGTAAGCGCATCATAAGTGTACGTAAAGTCATGTGACTTTAAAAGGAGAGATTTGATTGGTTCATAAGTTTTCCTATTGTAACTGTTGAAAGTTCGGTCCCAATATAATCATTCAAATTTGACTTTCTAAGAAGAATCATTTCTTCTGACAATTTTTTCAAATAGAAGGAAGATCATTATTAGAGCAATGGACTCCTCTTCCAGCAGTTCTTCAGAGGGAGGTTTCACTCCTGAAGAACCTCCAAAGAAGAGGAAAGAAGCTCTAATTTGGCAATTTTTTACTTTTCCAGAAGGGCAAAAGAAGGTTAATGCTCCAAAAGTAACCTGTAAAATTTGCCAAACAACTCAGGGGTGATCCATCTAAATAATACTCCTTTGGCACAGCAAATATGGTGCGACATGTGAAGAACTTGCACCCCAACAACTTTGCTCAAGCTGCAAGACGGAAGTTGCAGGAGAACCCACCTGCTTTTGCACCAAGCACATCAACTACTGCAGCAGAATATTCAGCAAGCAGTCCACACCCACAAATTGATCCTGATTTTGATGCCGTTAATATTGTATGCATTCATTGCGATAGACTTTTATGTTATAGGGAGCAGTCTATTGATCTGATGAAATGCAGGATGCAGGGGCATCGCTGTCCTCGACATTCGTTTTTTTTTTTTTCATTCTTTTGTTCCTGTTTGATACTTTTTGGGTTCCAGTTCAATTTTTTTTAGTTTAAAAAAAACTTGTTGACAAAACACAAAAAAAATTGAAAAGTAAAAACAGAAACTACCTTCACTGGTCAAAGAAAGAACTATATTTCTATGTTAGTGTGTATAAGTTTGTCAGAATGAATGTGTAGTTTATAAATGAATTAATGAATATATTACTAGTGTATGGAGAATGTGAAAGTGCAGAACTATAAGGAAGTGCTACAGCATAAATCTATAAGGTGTTTACCGATAGTGTACTGTAGTATGTCCGAAGCACTTGAATGTAACATATGTACATAAATATGTTACAAGTCTGTGCTTCAATTTGCGCTGCTGGGGAAACTGTCTGGGTGAATTTGTATGTGTGAGGGGCGGATCTACAATCCCCTTGTGCCTCTTTTACACAGCCGTTGCATCACTTTTGTGACACAGCGGTGGTGCAAAAGATGTGCCATGGTGTGTTGTATTAAGAATGTGATGCATCTGGAGAGTGCATTACATTGTAAATCCCTGTGCCAGAAGGAGGCTTTCCTGTGCAAGAGGGGGTGCAGTAACGCCTCCTAAAAGTGACTGAGTGAAATGTATAACTGACCATGTGATGAGTGATGTAATATGTGATGTCATCAGCAGTGCATTGCGGGCGCGCGAGTTATAGTTAGCTGAACTAAGTATAATGGTGCAATTTCAATGGTTTTGTGGGAGAGAAATGACAGCTAACTATAACATGGGTGAAACCTATGGTTTTTTCAGTGAATTTCGAAGGTTTTGTAAATGACAACTTTGAAATATACTAATTATTATATTTCTTTCTTTGTATAGTAATTTCCTGCATTTTTATTATAAATACTTATATTTATTTTATTTTTAAAGTTGCATCTCATATTTTTAATCTAAAATAATAACAAAAGTAACCTCAAAAAGAATGCAGTGCTAGTGAAACTGATTTCTGTGAATTTGTAAGTGTTTGGTAGATGAAATGAAATGAAATGAAAAACTACTTTTAACGCGCAACTAAGCCCAGGTGGGCGTCAAGACGCCTAACCAAATAATACCAGATAACAGAGAATAATCCTAATTACGGATATGCCCTGACAAAACACCAGGTCTTGAGCGCCTTTTTAAAGGAGGACAGAGAGGGTTGCATCTTAATCTCAAGAGGTAACAAGTTCCATAGTTTGGGAGCAGCAATGGAAAAAGCTCTGTTTCCCCAGCGAACCCTTTTGGCACGTGGGACAACCAACAAATTCATCTCTGAAGATCTTAAAGATCTACCAGGCTGGTAACGGGTCAGCAGGGCACCAAGGGGATCAGAAG
Organism: Lissotriton vulgaris; assembly: GCF_964263255.1. Taxonomy (NCBI): domain Eukaryota; kingdom Metazoa; phylum Chordata; class Amphibia; order Caudata; family Salamandridae; genus Lissotriton; species Lissotriton vulgaris. Next base: position 749,374 of record NW_028248859.1, on the reverse strand, counting down.
AACCCTCTGCCAAAGCTCGATAGACAAGACAAAGGATCTTAAACGAGATCCTGAGATGAATGGGCAGCCAATGAAGGCTCTTTCTGGCCATCGTAGCAGATGAAGCTTTGGGAAGTGCTAAGACAAAACGAGCAGCCGCATTTTGAACTACCTGTAATCGCTGAATGAGCCCCTTGTTGGAGTCTACATAAAGCGCATTACAGTAGTCCAACCTTGAACCTATCAATGCCACTGCCACCTGTTTACGTGCTGAGGGAGAGAGATAGTGAAGAATCCTCCTGAGAATCTTTAACACTCCCCAGCAGGTGGCCACCGTACGGTTGACCTGCAGAGTCATGGATAAGGAGGTGTCAAAGATTACCTCAAGATTTCTTGCCGACTGGGAGGGAGATGGATAGGTTCCCAATGAGGCCGGTCACCACTCATCCGACCAAATATCCTGGTCCTTGCCAAAGACCAGGATCTCAGTTTTATCGCCATTCAACTTCAGGGAATTCTGAAGCATCCAGTCAGAGACTGTCTGCATACAGATCCTGAAGTTGGTGGCAGATGATGAAACTGAGTGGGCCAGTGACACCATAATCTGGGTGTCATCGGCGTATGACACCAATTCCATCCCCTGAGATTTTACTAGCCTTGCAAGGGGGGCGACATAAATGTTAAATAGGGTCGGACTGAGAGCAGACCCTTGTGGCACCCCACACTGCAAGGACATAGCAGGGGAAAGGAACTCACCAAGCTTGACTCTTTGCTCCCTGTGCTGTAAAAAGGAGTGCAGAAGGTTCAGAGCCACGCCGGAGATCCCTGCCTCCCTCAACCGAGATGTAAGCGTTGAGGGAGACAGGGTGTCAAACGCCGCTGTGAGGTCCAGTAGCACCAATATAGTAGTTTGGCCAGCGTCCACCTTCCTACGGATGTTGTTTGCCACCATAGTCAGAGCTGTCTCAGTACTATGCGCCTTTCGGAACCCATGCTGGGAGCTGTCAAGATACCCAGATGAGTCCAGGAAGGCGGTAAGATGGCCGTTGAGGTGTGTCTCAAGAATCTTAGCAGGAGCGGGTAACAGTGAAATAGGTCTGACATTTTTCAACTGTTCCGGGTCTAGCGTGGGCTTCTTGAGTAGAGGCTTCACTATAGCCTTCTTCCATATTAAGGGGAAGGTACCTTGGGTTATAGCACCATTCATAACTTCCAGGAGTGGCGGGAGCAGTATTGCTCTGCATTCCTTCAATATCCTCAAAGGGCAAGGGTCTAAAGGTGATGAGGATTTGATCCTATCGAGTAGAAGCTCAAGTTCTTCTCGAGTAAGTGGTGGAAAGACCGTTAGACTATCAGGGTGGTCTCTGGTCCAGGCTTCTAATTTATTCAGGGTTTGAAGTGAAGAGTCGGCTAGGGACTTTCTCTGAGTTTCCAGCGCCAGATAAATGTCCTCAATTTTCTTATGGAAGAACTCTGATATGTTGTTGCAGAGCTCCTGTGAGCCCACAACTGGATCCGGGACCTGTAGGGAGCAGAGGGAGTCTACAATCTTGAAAAGCTCCCTGGAGGAAGTAAGGGAGGTAGTAAGATTCGAGAAGTACTGCTGCTTTTCCCTGATAACACTAGATTTGTAATCGGCAAGCAGACTCTTATGTAATTCCCTTTCAATAGGATCCCATGCTTTCCTCCATTTTCTTTCCTGTCTTCTACAGCCTTGTCGAAGAAGTCTTAGTGAATCCGTGTACCACGGAGCAGTGGGCTTACGGCGAGCCGAGTATCTAAAAGACGGGGGAGCCAGCTCATCAACCGCCATGGTGATAGAGTCAGAGAGCAATACCGCTGCATCCTTCACATCTCCCAGGGAAGAGTAGGTGAAATTCTTTATGTATGGTTCAAGAGTGTCATTGGTGATGTTCTTAAAGCTCCTTTTTGGACCTCTGGTGGTGGGAAACAAGTCGGATGTTCCTTCCAAAGGAAGGGCCATCAGGAGAGGGATCGCCGAATGGTCCGACCAGACCAGAGGCACCGGGGTGTCAACAGACAGTCTGTTGTCGTTGGTAAAGACTCCATCAAGAGTGTGGCCCGCCAGATGAGTAGGGCTGTTGACCAGCTGTATGCATTCACAGGCTGCTAGTGCGTCCACTAACCTGATGGTATCCGGGTCCCTTGTGTTGTCCAAATGAAAGTTAAAGTCCCCAAGTAAGGACAGATGGGAATTGCCAAAGTAGGGTTCCAGGATTCTAAGAAGGTCATCAGTGAACGTAGCTCTGGAGCCAGGGGGTCTATACATAAGGATTCCTGAGAAGGGGACCGAGGGAGCAAACAGGATGGAGAAATGCAGAGCCTCAAAAGAATCCGATAATACAGACAGGGCTTTAATCGTGCAGGGCAAAGTGGCCTTGCAGACAATAGCAAGTCCACCACCTCTGCGTATAGGTCGGTCTTGTTGCAGTAATTTATATCCCTCTGGGATGGCCATCACTAGGTCATGTCCAGAAGACTCCGAGGCCCATGTTTCTGTGACAAGCATCCAATCGGGTTGCCTGTCTACCACAAAATCATGGAATGCAATATTGTTTTTAATAAGGGATCTAGCATTGATTAAAAATCCCTTTTTTATCAGTGTATTCCTAGCCACTTTAAAAGGTGTGGGCGGTAGTATTACAGATTTGCACGTGTGACAGCGGGAGGAATGCAAAATGCCTTCAGGGGAAAATCTATGGGTACATGGTAAACATGAGGGCTTTAAGGCTAATAGCTCAGGCAAGGAGTACAAATGCACTCCCAATGATCGTGTAGGCGGATGTCCAGTGTCCAGCCCGTCCTTAGCACGGACGGGCACAGACGGGCTGGACTCTGGCTCGACTCCAGCGCGACTCCGGCGCGCCCGCTTAGCGCGTCCGCTACGCGGAGTCATGGCCGTCTATTTTTATAGTGCCTAGCCCTACCCAAAATGGCCGCCGCCGTATTCCGGCCGTGTCCCAGGCAAGCCAGCCCTGAATTGGCCGGTTGCTCTGGGGGGAGGCAGAGGAATTGTCCAAGTAGCGCGGAGGTCGTGGGTTTGCAAGGTAATTTTAAAATGCAGTCATCTGGTAATTGCCTCCACCCTCACTCGGTGGAGACACGCGCTGCAATAAATCCGCAGGAAGGGGGTCGGACACACAGGGAGTTGTTAAAACAAGAGATTTCAGAGCAAAGTTTAAAAACAACTGCCCGGCTCAAGCCTCAGGCATCAATTAGTAAAAGGTATCTCGCGAACACAGTCCTTCCCCTATTTTTATAGTGCCTAGCCCTACCCAAAATGGCCGCCGCCGTATTCCGGCTGTGTCCCAGGCAAGCCAGCCCTGAATTGGCCGGTTGCTCTGGGGGGAGGCAGAGGAATTGTCCAAGTAGCGCGGAGGTCGTGGGATTGCAAGGTAATTTTAAAATGCAGTCATCTGGTAATTGCCTCCACCTTCACGCCCTAGATGCAGATTTACAACACCCTTGTGCCTCTTTTACACCACTGTTATATCACTTTTCTGATGAAGCAGTGGTGCAAAAGATAAGTGAAATGTATAACTGACCATGTGATGAGTGATGTAATATGTGATGTCATCAGCAGTGCATTGCGGGCGCGCGAGTTATAGTTAGTTGAACTAACTATAATGGTGGAATTTCAATGGTTTTGTGGGAGAGAAATGACAGCTAACTATAACATGGGTGAAACCTATGGTTTTTTCAGTGAATTTCGAAGGTTTTTTAAATGCTGATTCCTAACTATAACGTGTGTGAAACCTATGTTTTTTTCAGTGAATTTCAAAGGTTTTGTAAATGATAATTTTGAAATATACTAATTATTATATTTCTTTCTTTGTATAGTAATTTCCTGCATTTTTATTATAAATACTTATATTTATTTTATTTTTAAAGTTACATCTCATATTTTTAATGTAAAATAATAACAAAAGTAACCTCAAAAAGAATGCAGTGCTAGTGAAACTGATTTCTGTGAATTTGTAAGTGTTTGGTAGATGCAGATTTACAACACCCTTGTGCCTCTTTTACACCACTGTTATATCACTTTTCTGATGAAGCAGTGGTGCAAAAGATGCACCACGATATGTGCTATTTAGAATGTGACGTATCTGGGAGGTACGTCACATTGTAAATCCCTGTACCAGAAGGACACATTCCTACTTGGGGGGTCGTTCCTGCGCAGAAACATCTTCTAAAAGAGGCTGACTACAATCTACAAGATTTCACTTTGTCACTTTTGGGCTCATGCTGTGTCAAAACCTTGCACTACCTTGAAGTTTTAATGTAGTGATGTGATTACTACATAACAATGAATGAGTCACAACAAAACTAAAACAACAGTGACAGAGTGTTTGCTGGAATTGTAACGATACAAACTGGTAAATTGAACATATAAAACACAAATTTGCAAGTACATAGAAGACTGCATACATCGTCTTTAAGGATTTTGAAACAGTCTATGCCCTAAGGCCTATTTTAATGCATGAGTACTTAGATAGTGAGTGGATGATTACAAGACTGCAACGAAAGAACGTGATTGAATTTATAACAGCCTCAGTTGTACCACAGTATACAGATAAACCCATACTGCTGAATGGCTCGCTACAATATTGAAACAGTAGTGTGAGAATGTTTGCTGGGAGTATTAGGATACACTTTGAGGAATTGAACGTATGAAACATAAGTTTGCTGGTGCATAGAACAGTGCATCCACAGTCCATAGAGGTTTGACATAGCCTATGCACTATGTCCTCTTTTAATTCATGACTATCTAGATACTGACTGGATCATTACACTTCTGCAAAGAAAGTTCCTCACTAAATATATTACAGCTTCAGTTTTACCACCGTACAATCAAAAAGAACAGACTGCTGAGTGGCTCACTACAATACTAAAATAGCAGTGGCAGGGTGTTTGGTGGAAGTCTAAGAATACAGACTGGGGAATTGAAGGCATAAAACACAAGTTTGCACCTGCATACAAGACAGCATGTATACTCCATACAGATTTTAAAGAAATCGATACCCTCAAACCCACTTTGCATATTTTCAATCAATACAAACATTTAAAGAATATCTAACTGAATCTATAACTGCTTCACTTTTAGTACAATAAATACATTAGTAGGTAGTGCTCAAACCTTTATTATTTTTCAACAATAAATGTATTATTGTAACATCTCATAATTTAACAGACATTCCAAGGCAACTTCAACAGATATGTCATTCAGATCAATTTCCTCGTCAGCAGGTTCTGATTTAATGTGTTCTAAAATTTCAACATAATTTAAAACTTCAACAAAATCTGCATCAAAGCTTTTGTCTTCAAAATTACAATTCATGTCTGCAGCACTAATTTCCCCTTCTTTACTCTCATTGCCTGTGACAGATATGATTAGTTCTTCAATTACACTCAAGGTAATATCCCAAATCTCCTGACTATGAGGAGGTTCTCTTTCCATAATTTTTCCTTTATGTTCTTCCTTGTATAAAAATATAAACAGTTAATTTTATCACTTTTCGTAATATATAATACAAAACTACACTTTTCACCTATTTTGGCCTACAAAAAATACTATATTAATACCATTATCTAATAACATTCCATTAGTAGAGTTTTAGTCCTTTGCAAAATTATACAACTATAATTACTTATAAGGATATCCTGTTCTTAGCTTTTCTTAAATTTTGAAAGCAGTCACTCCTTATGACTATAGGAAAAGACTCAGGCTGTTATAGTAAAATACACTACTAAAAAAATTAGAATATGTCTATTCACCTTACCCTTTCCAAAACAGTAAATGTGTTTAACTATAATGGAAAAGATACCATTCATTGTCCTGAACAACACTGTGTATCTGTTTATATTTAGACATCATTATCACACTACTTTTTAAACACTTCATGTGTTTAATCTATCTCTATTCCTCATCTATAACTTCATCTAACCCTACTAATTACCTACCCCTTCCAATTTCGAACTAGCCTCTCCTCTAGTATTTATCTGCAACCTTGTAGCTTACGGTTCTTTATTTTTCTCACTGCTTTTAACCTATAATTACGTAACATTCATTAACCTAAGCCTCTCAGTGTATTGTCTAATTTTCATATTATTAATTTCCTTGTGTTCTTATACTAACTTTTCTTTATGTAGTTGCTAGTTATCTATTCTGTCAATCCTTGAATATCTTATGTTTTTCACAAATGTTCCTTCTTCATTCAAAAGTCTTTCTAGTAGTATTCCTTACTCAATGTGTTCTTTTCCCTTAAGACCTTGCTTAATTTTATTGTTTCTTCTTTTAAGTTAGAGAAAATTCATCGACTAAGTACATTCAATATTGTCTATACTGTCAGGTAACTTTACTTACTCACTGACTTGTCAAACAACGTTCTTTAACTCACAGAAATATTTCCACTTTCTCTTCACGAATGTCTAAGGAGCAATTGAAAACGGGTCTGAACTCCTGAACGTGTTCGGTGAAGTGCGCACCCGTTAGTGAGCGCGCGCCTCACCAAGGATTCCCCACAACTCTGTGGTAAATGACTAGGGGCCAGATGTAGGTAAGTAACATTTACCGATTGTTAATTACCGAAAATTACCGAATTTTACCGATTCGGTAATTAACAATCGGTAAATGTGAGGGGTGGGTATGTAGGGAATCCAGATGTTCCCTTTTACCGAATCGGTAAAAATCGGTATTTACCGATTCGGTAAATACCGACCGGTAATGCTCCATTCATTCCTATGGGCTTTGAAGCCCATAGGAATAAATGGGGCATTACCGGTCGGTATTTACCGATTCGGTAAATACCGATTTTGACAAGGGTGCAGGGGGTGTCACTTTGACACCCTCTAGCACCCCCAAAAAAGGTTCAGGTGCCATGTGGCAGGCATACCTGCCCTAAGGGCAGGTCTGCCTGTCATATGGCACAGGTGTGCATGCACACATGTGCATGCACACCGGAATCGGTATTTTACCATCAAATAGAATTTGATGGTAAAATACCGATTCTGTAATGCTTGTGGGACTCAGAAGAGTCCCACCTACATATCAATTTTACCGAATCTGATACAATACCGATTCGGTATTTTACAGAATCTGTAAATTTACCGATCGGTAAATTTACCGATTCTGTAAAATACAGGGCCCTACATCTCAATTTGCTTTTACCGGTCGGTAACGGCCGAAATCGGCCGTTACCGGCCGGTAAATGGCCACCTACATCTGGCCCTAGATCGCAACCGCGTCTTTCTGCCGCGGCCCGTGTAGGGAGTTGCGATGAGGCAGGCAAGGGGGGTGGGGAGGGGCAGGGTGAGGGGTGATAAATGGAATCTGGATGATTGCAGGTAAGTAAACAATTACATAATTAAAACGAATTTCGGGCCATATTATCAACAAAACGCGATATCAACAAAAGACGACACATTATCCCCGCTTTTATCACCAGGAAAGTGGCGATAAAGCGGAGATTATCCATATCGTTTTGTTGATAATATGACCCGAAATGCATGTTAATGGCTTCGTGGTGACGATCACACGTGGTTAGAAGGTTGTACATGCATTTAGGCTCTAGTTTTTTTTAAAGAAAAATCGCAGGGTACGCGTACAGAAATATGTACAATTACGAGCAGGAGCTGCATGCTGATTGGCTGTCAATACTCCAAACCAGGAAATGTTGCAAGCCATCTTATTTTTCACGGCAGCCAAGTCACAAGGAAACAGTAAAACAAAGTTGAGAAATAAGGAAAGGGGGCAGGATAGAAACATTCTGAACCTATCAATCAATCAATCAATCACTGCATTTCTAAAGCGTGCTACATACCCATGAGGGTATCAAGGCGCTGGGGGTGGCGCTGCTACTGATCGAAGAGCCAGGTCTTGAGAAGTTGAGAAGTCTTCTGAAGGCCAGCAGGTCCTGGGTCTGTCTTACGTTGGTAGAGAGAGCGTTCCAGTGTTGCTCAGGGAGTGGTAGATTTATTTTACGCGTACCAACCACGTATGGACGACCTACAGCTGTAATTTTGAAAGTCGTCACGTAAGCGTACGTAAGCAATAAAAATAAACATTATTTTCGATATTTATGAAGTGTATTTGTTTATGTGTTGTGTGGCTCTAAAAAGAGCAGTTGTGTTTATTGCGAGATTTTAGTACCTACAAGTAAGTACCGATGCAGAGTCTTACGTTTCTGAAGAAGACTCTGTTCCCCTCATCTGTAAAATGTACACCATCTCTCCTATAGATGCCATGCATATTGAAACGCAGATTGTCGTTGTAAATGGACCCCATTCGATAGTCTCGGAGAAAGGCAGAAAGAGATTTATTCACATGTTTCCTAGCTTTTTCAAACTGTGGACAATAGTGGTTGGACCGCTTCCATTTCTGCCTTTGGCATATATTAGTATACACAAAGACAGTTTTGGGGAACAGTGTCATCAATTGTGCAAAGGTGTCCTTCATGAGCATTTTCAGAGCTGCCCCAGTCAAAGTGCCTAGGTCATTGCCACCACAGCGCAAAATTATGAGGTCAAGGTGTTGGAGATGCATAAAGGATTTCACCAATGGCATCAATTGGTACAACTTTAATCCTCTCTGTCCAATCCATTTAATGTCTACATTTGGTAAACCTAGGTTCTTGTGAATTATTTTCTGTTGTGCGTACCTTTGACTCCAGAAAATATAGCTGTGTCCCACAATCCACACTGTAAGCATTTTGAAGAGAGATCTGGATGCACTCTGAAGGTCTCTGTAAAGAAAATGGTAGTTTGAAAAGTAAGATTTTTCTAAAATGGTTGACAAGAGTGTGTGACGCTCAAAATGCGTAAGGAGTTTGAATTGGGCAGATGAACTTCAAAGCAGTGTTGGATGTCAGCAGTGCTGCCTTGCGGAAAAAAAGTTATACACAAGACGTGCGGCTCACCAAGTCTGGTGTTCTTGTGTTGGTGTTGAATTGCGGCCTGTCCGGGTTGCGGTGAGCCCCCCCATGTATACAGTAGTGTCCAGCTGGTTACTGTGCCCATGCGATATGGAACTTGTGTTTTATGCTAACAAAGGAAGAAATACAGCACTGCCACATCCGGTAACTGACAGAGAAACCTACTAAGGTGATTGAATTTTGAAATATGATTGTGGCAACCACTATAATGCAAAATGTACTTAATAAATGAGCTTGGCGTACCAAGAAGCACTTGGCAGAGATGCCCATTTGGAAAGACTAGAAATTGTGACTCTGGTTTGCAGATGTACGCTGCACCATTTTTTTGCCCTACACCTGTGATCAAGAGCGCGTGATGCTCAAAACACGTAAGGAGTTTGAATTGGGCACACGAATTTCAAAGCAGTGTTGGATGTAAGCAGTGCTGCTTTGCGGAAATAAAGTTATAAACAAGACGTGCAGCTCACCAAGTCTGGTTTTCTTGGGTTGGTGTTGTATTGAGGCCTGCTGGGGTCACGGTGAGCCCCCCAACATATGCAGTGAATTCCAGCGGGTTAAAATAACCATGCGATATGGAGCCTTGTGTATTCTTTTAACAAAGGAAGAAATACAGCACTGCCACATCCGGTAACTGACTGAGAAACCTTCTAAGGTGATTGAATTTTGAAATATGATTGTGGAAAGCGCTACAATGCAAAACTTACCTAATAAAAGAACTCGGTGTACCAAGATGGACTTAGCAGACACGCCCAGTTGGAGACACTAGAAATTGTGACTCCGAGGTGCGGAAGTATGCTGCACCATGTTTTTGCCCTACACCTGTGATCAGGAGCGCGTGACACTCGAAACGCGTAAGGAGTTTGAATTGGGCAGATGAACTTCAAAGCAGTTTTGGATGTAAGCAGTAGTACCTTTTGGAAATAAAGTTATACTCAAGACGTGTGGCTTACCAAGTCTGGTGTTCTTGTGTTGGTGTTGAATTGCGGCCTGCCGTGGTCTCGGTGAGCCCCCCGTGTACGTCGTGGTATCCAGCGGGTTACTATACCCATGCGATAAGGAACCTTGTGTTTTCTGCTAAAAAAGAAAGAAATACATCACTGCTACATCCGGTAACTGACTGAGAAACCTACTAAGGTGATTGAATTTTGAAATATGATTTTGGCAACCGCTATAATGCAAACCTTACCTAATAACAGAACTCGGAGTACCAAGATGCCCTTGGCAGACACGCCAAGTTGGAGAGACTAGAAATTGTGACTCTGAGTTGCGGAAGTATGCTGGACCATGTTTTTGCCCTACATTTGTGATCAAGAGCGTGTGACGCTCGAAACGCGTAAGGAGTTTGAATTGCGCAGACGAACTTCAAAGCAGTGTTGGATGTAAGCAGTGCTGCCTTGCGGAAATAAAGTTGTGCACAAGACGTTTGGATGACCAAGTATGGTGTTTGTGTGCTAGTGTTGGATTGCGGCTTGCCGGGGTAACTGTGAGCCCCCCACATATGCAGTGGTGTCCAGCTGGTTACTATACCCATACGATATGGAGCCTTGTGTTTTCTGCTAACAAATGAAGAAATACAGCGCTGCCACATCCGGTAACTGACCGTGAACCTACTAAGGTGATTGCATTTTTAAATATGATTGTGGCAACCGCTATAATGCAAAACTTACCTAATAAAAGAACTCGGAGTACCAAGATGCACTTGGCAGACATGCCCATTTGGAGAGACTAGAAATTGTGACTCCAAGCTGCCGAAGTATGCTGCACCATGTTTTTGCCCTCCACCTGTGAACAAGAGTGTGTGACGCTTGGAACGCTTAAGGAGTTTGAATTGGGCAGATGAACTTCAAAGCAGTGTTGGATGGAAGCAGTGCTGACTTGCGGAAATAAAGTCATACACAAGACATGCAACTCACGAAGTCTGGTGTTCTTGTGTTGGAGTTGAATTGTCACCTGCCGGGGTCACAGTGAGCTCCCCCATGTATGCAGTGGTGTTCAGCGGGTTACTATACCCATGCGATATGGAGCCTTGTGTTTTCTGCTAACAAAGGAAGGAATACAGCACTGCCACATCTGGTAACTGACTGAGAAACCTACTAAGGTGATTGAATTTTGAAATATAATTGTGGCAACCACTATAATGCAAAACGCACCTAATAAATGAACTCGGCGTACCAAGAAGCACTTGTCAGACATGCCCATTTGGAGAGACTAGAAATTGTGACTCTGATTTGCGGATGTACGCTGCACCATTTTTTTGCCCTAAACCTGTGATCAAGAGCGCGTGATGCTCGAAACGTGTAAGGAATTTGAATTGGGCAGACAAATTTCAAAGCAGTGTTGGATGTAAGCAGTGCTGTCTTGTGGAAATAAAGTCATACACAAGACGTGCGGCTCACCAAGTTTGGTTTTCTTGTGTTGGTGTTGAATTGAGGCCTGCTGGGGTTGCGGTGAGCCCCCCAACATATGCAGTGGCGTCCAGCAGGTTAAAATACCCATGCGATATGGAGCCTTGTGTATTCTGCTAACAAAGGAAGAAATACAGCACTTCCACATCCGGTAACAGACTGGGAAACCTACTAAAGTGATTGAATTTTGAAATATGATTGTGGCAACCACTATATTGCAAAATTTACCTAATAAAAGACCTTGGAGTCCAAGATGGACTTAGCAGACACGCCCAGTTGGAGAGACTAGAAATTGTGACTGCGAGGTGCGGAAGTATGCTGCACCATGTTTTTGCCAAACACCTGTGATTAAGAGCGCGTGACGCTCGAAACGCATGAGGAGTTTGAATTGGGCTGATGAACTTCAAAGCAGTGTTGGATGTAAGCAGTAGTGCCTTTTGGAAATAAAGTTATTCTCAAGACGTGTGGCTTACCAAGTCTGGTGTTCTTGTGTTGGTGTTGAATTGCGGCCTGCGGTGGTCTATGGAGCCCCCGTGTACGCCGTGGTATCCAGCGGGTTACTATATCCATGCGATAAGGAACCTTGTGTTTTTTGCTAACAAAGAAAGAAATACATCACTGCCACATCCGGTAACTGACTGAGAAACCTACTAAGGTGATTGCATTTTGAAATATGATTGTGGCAACTGCTATAATGTAAAACTTACCTAATAAAAGAACTGGGAGTACCAAGATGCGCTTGGCAGACATGCCCAGTTGGAGAGACTAGAAATTGTGACTCCGAGTTACGGAAGTATGCTGCAACATGTTTTTGCCTTACACCTGTGATCAAGAGCGCGTGATGCTCGAAACGCATAAGGAGTTTGACTTTGGCAGATGAACTTCAAAGCAGTGTTGAATGTAAGCAGTGATGCCTCGTGGAAATAAAGTTATACACAAGACGTGCGGCTCACCAAGTCTGGTGCTCTTGTGTTTGTGTTGAATTGCGGCCTGTCGGGGTTGCGGTGAGCCCCCCTACGTATGCAGTAGTGTCCAGTATGTTACTATACCCATGCGATATGGAGCCTTGTGTTTTCCGCTAACAAAGGAAAAAATACAGCTTTGCCACATCCGGTAACTGACTGAGAAACCTACTAAGGTGATTACATTTTGAAATATGATTTTGGCACCCGCTACAATGCAAAATTTACCTAATAAAAGAACTTGGTTTACCAAGAAGCACTTGGCAGGCACGCCCAGTTGGAGATACTAGAAATTGTGACTCCGAATTGCGGAACTATGCTGCACCATGTTTTTGCCCTACACCTGTGATCAAGAGTGTGTGACGCTTGAAACGTGTAAGGAGTTTGAATTGGGCAGATGAACTTCAAAGCAGTGTTGGTTGTAAGCAGTGCTGCCTTGCGGAAAAAAAGTTGTACACAAGACGTGCTGCTCACCAAGTCTGGTGTTCTTGTGTTGGTGTTGAATTGCGGCCTGTCGGGTTGCGGTGAGCCCCCCATGTATACAGTAGTGTTCAGCTGGTTACTGTACCCATGCGATATGGAACCTTGTGTTTTATGCTAACAAAGGAAGAAATACAGCACTGCCACATTCGGTATTCGACTGAGAAACCTACTAAGATGACTGAATTTTGAAATATGATTGTGGCAACCGCTATAATGCAAAACTTACCTAATAAAAGAAATCGGAATACCAAGATGCATTTGGCAGATACGCCCAGTTGGAGAGACTAGAAATTGTGACTCCGAGTTGCGGAAGTATGCTGCACCATGTTTTTGCCCTCGACCTGTGAACAAGAGCGTGTGACGCTCAAAACGCGTAAGGAGTTTGAATTGGGCACATGAACTTCAAAGCAGTGTTGGATGTAAGCAGTGTTGCCTTGCGGAAATAAAGTTATACACAAGACGTGCAGCTCACTAAGTCTCGTGTTCTTGTGTTGGTGTTGAATTGCTGCCTGCCGGGGTCGCATTGAGCCCCCTGACATATGCATTGGTGTCCAGCGGGTTACTATACCCATGCGATATGGAGCCTTGTGTTTTCTGCTAACAAAGGAAGAAATACATCACTGACACATCCGGTAACTGACTGAGAAGCCTACTAAGGTGATTGAATTTTGAAATGTTACTGTGGCAACAGCTATGATGCAAAACTTACCTAATAAAAGACCTCGGAGTACCAGGATGCACTTGGCAGACACACCCAGATGTAGAGACTAGAAATTGTGACTCCGAGTTGCCAAAGTATGCTTCACCATGTTTTTGCCCAACACCTGTGATCAAGAGCTTGCGACGCTCAAAGCGCGTAAGGAGTTTGAATTGGGCAGATGAACTTCAGAGCAGTGTTGGATGTAAGCAGTGCTGCCTTGCGGAAATAAAGTTATACACAAGACGTGCGGCTCACCAAGTCTGGTGTTCTTGTGTTGGTGTTCCATTGCGGCCAGCCGGGGTCGTGGTGAGCCCACTCACATATGCAATGGTGCCCAGCTGGTTACTATACCCATGCAATATGGAGCTTTGTGTTTTCTGCTAACAAAGGAAGAAATACAACACTGCCACTTTCCGTAACTGACTGAGAAACCTGCAAAGGTGATTGAATTTTGAAATATGATTGTGGCAACCGCTATGATGCAAAACATACGTAATACAAGAACTCGGAGTACCAAGATGAACTTGGCAGACACTCCCAGTTGTAGAGACTAGAAATTGTGACTCTGAGTTGCGAAAGTAGGCTGCACCATGTTTTTGCCCTCCGCCTGTGATCAAGAGCGTGTGACGCTCAAAACGCGTAAGGAGTTTGAATTGGGCAGATGAACTTCAAAGCAGTGTTGGATGTAAGCAGTGCTGCCTTGCAGAAATAAAGTTATACACAAGAAGTGCAGGTCACGAAGTCTGGTTTTCTTGGTTTTGGTGTTGAATTGAGGCCTGCTGGGGTCTCGGTGAGCCCCCCAACATATGCAGTGGTGTCTAGCGGGTTAAAATACCCATGCGATATGGAGCCTTGTGTATGCTGCTATCAAAGGAAGAAATACAGCACTGCCACATCCGGTAACTGACTGAGAAACCTACTAAGGTGATTGAATTTTGAAATATGATTGTGGCAACCGCTATAATGCAAAACGTACCTAATAAAAGAACTTGGAGTCCAAGATGGACTTAGCAGACACGCCCAGTTGGAGAGACTAGAAATTGTGACTGCGAGGTGCGGGAGTATACTGCACCATGTTTTTGCCCTAAACCTGTGATCAAGAGCGCGTGACGCTCGAAACGCGTGAGGAGTTTGAATTGGGCAGATGAACTTCAAAGCAGTGTTGGATGTAAGCAGTAGTGCCTTTTAGAAATAAAGTTATACTCAAGATGTGTGGCTTACCAAGTCTGGTGTTCTTGTGTTGGTGTTGAATTGCGGCCTGCGGTAATCTATGGAGCCCCCCGCGTACGCCGTGGTATCCAGCGGGTTACTATACCCATGCGATAAGGAACCTTTTGTTTTTTGCTAACAAAGAAAGAAATACATCACTGCCACATCCGGTAACTGACTGAGAAACCTACTAAGGTGATTGAATTTTGAAATATGATTGTGGACACCGCTATAATGAAAAACTTACCTAATAAAAGAACTCGGAGTACCAAGATGCACTTGGCAGACATGGCCTGTTGGAGAGACTAGAAATTGTGACTCCGAGTTGTGGAAGTATGCTGCAACATGTTTTTGCTTTACACCTGTGATCAAGAGCACGTGGCGTTCAAAAAGCATAAGGAGTTTGACTTGGGCAGATGAACTTCAAAGCAGTGTTAAATGTAAGCAGTGCTGCCTTGTGGAAAGAAAGTTATACACAAGACGTGTGGCTCACCAAGTCTGGTGCTCTTGTGTTTGTGTTGAATTGCGGCCTGTCGGGGTTGCGGTGAGCCCCCCTACGTATGCAGTAGTGTCCAGTATGTTACTATACCCATGCGATATGGAGCCTTGTGTTTTCCGCTAACAAAGGAAAAAATACAGCTTTGCCACATCCGGTAACTGACTGAGAAAACTACTAAGGTGATTACATTTTGAAATATGATTTTGGCACCCGCTACAATGCAAAATTTACCTAATAAAAGAACTTGGTTTACCAAGAAGCACTTGGCAGGCACGCCCAGTTGGAGATACTAGAAATTGTGACTCCGAATTGCGGAACTATGCTGCACCATGTTTTTGCCCTACACCTGTGATCAAGAGTGTGTGACGCTTGAAACGTGTAAGGAGTTTGAATTGGGCAGATGAACTTCAAAGCAGTGTTGGATGTAAGCAGTGCTGCCTTGCGGAAAAAAAGTTGTACACAAGACGTGCTGCTCACCAAGTCTGGTGTTCTTGTGTTGGTGTTGAATTGCGGCCTGTCGGGGTTGCGGTGAGCCCCCCCATGTATACAGTAGTGTTCAGCTGGTTACTGTACCCATGCGATATGGAACCTTGTGTTTTATGCTAACAAAGGAAGAAATACAACACTGCCACATTCGGTATTCGACTGAGAAACCTACTAAGATGACTGAATTTTGAAATATGATTGTGGCAACCGCTATAATGCAAAACTTACCTAATAAAAGAAATCGGAATACCAAGATGCATTTGGCAGATACGCCCAGTTGGAGAGACTAGAAATTGTGACTCCGAGTTGCGGAAGTATGCTGCACCATGTTTTTGCCCTCGACCTGTGAACAAGAGCGTGTGACGCTCAAAACGCGTAAGGAGTTTGAATTGGGCACATGAACTTCAAAGCAGTGTTGGATGTAAGCAGTGTTGCCTTGCGGAAATAAAGTTATACACAAGACGTGCGGCTCACTAAGTCTCGTGTTCTTGTGTTGGTGTTGAATTGCTGCCTGCCGGGGTCGTATTGAGCCCCCCGACATATGCATTGGTGTCCAGCGGGTTACTATACCCATGCGATATGGAGCCTTGTGTTTTCTGCTAACAAAGGAAGAAATACATCACTGCCACATCCGGTAACTGACTGAGAAGCCTACTAAGGTGATTGCATTTTGAAATGTTACTGTGGCAACAGCTATGATGCAAAACTTACCTAATAAAAGACCTCGGAGTACCAGGATGCACTTGGCAGACACACCCAGATGTAGAGACTAGAAATTGTGACTCCGAGTTGCCAAAGTATGCTGCACCATGTTTTTGCCCTACACCTGTGATCAAGAGCTTGCGACGCTCAAAGCGCGTAAGGAGTTTGAATTGGGCAGATGAACTTCAGAGCAGTGTTGGATGTAAGCAGTGCTGCCTTGCGGAAATAAAGTTATACACAAGACGTGCGGCTCACCAAGTCTGGTGTTCTTGTGTTGGTGTTCCATTGCGGCCAGCCGGAGTCGTGGTGAGCCCACTCACATATGCAATCTTGCCCAGCTGGTTACTATACCCATGCAATATGGAGCTTTGTGTTTTCTGCTAACAAAGGAAGAAATACAGCACTGCCACTTTCCGTAACTGACTGAGAAACCTGCAAAGGTGATTGAATTTTGAAATATGATTGTGGCAACCGCTATGATGCAAAACATACGTAATACAAGAACTCGGAGTACCAAGATGAACTTGGCAGACACTCCCAGTTGTAGAGACTAGAAATTGTGACTCTGAGTTGCGAAAGTAGGCTGCACCATGTTTTTGCCCTCCACCTGTGATCGAGAGCGTGTGACGCTCGAAACGCGTAAGGAGTTTGAATTGGGCAGATGAACTTCAAAGCAGTGTTAGATGTAAGCAGTGCTGCCTTGCAGAAATAAAGTTATACACAAGAAGTGCAGGTCACGAAGTCTGGTTTTCTTGTGTTGGTGTTGAATTGAGGCCTGCTGGGGTCTCGGTGAGCCCCCCAACATATGCAGTGGTGTCTAGCGGGTTAAAATACCCATGCGATATGGAGCCTTGTGTATGCTGCTATCAAAGGAAGAAATACAGCACTGCCACATTCGGTAACTGATTGAGAAACCTACTAAGGTGATTGAATTTTGAAATATGATTGTGGCAACCGCTATAATGCAAAACGTACCTAATAAAAGAACTTGGAGTCCAAGATGGACTTAGCAGACACGCCCAGTTGGAGAGACTAGAAATTGTGACTGCGAGGTGCGGGAGTATACTGCACCATGTTTTTGCCCTAAACCTGTGATCAAGAGCGCGTGACGCTCGAAACGCGTGAGGAGTTTGAATTGGGCAGATGAACTTCAAAGCAGTGTTGGATGTAAGCAGTAGTGCCTTTTAGAAATAAAGTTATACTCAAGATGTGTGGCTTACCAAGTCTGGTGTTCTTGTGTTGGTGTTGAATTGCGGCCTGCGGTAATCTATGGAGCCCCGCGCGTACGCCGTGGTATCCAGCGGGTTACTATACCCATGCGATAAGGAACCTTTTGTTTTTTGCTAACAAAGAAATAAATACATCACTGCCACATCCGGTAACTGACTGAGAAACCTACTAAGGTGATTGAATTTTGAAATATGATTGTGGACACCGCTATAATGAAAAACTTACCTAATAAAAGAACTCGGAGTACCAAGATGCACTTGGCAGACATGGCCTGTTGGAGAGACTAGAAATTGTGACTCCGAGTTGTGGAAGTATGCTGCAACATGTTTTTGCTTTACACCTGTGATCAAGAGCATGTGGCGTTCAAAAAGCATAAGGAGTTTGACTTGGGCAGATGAACTTCAAAGCAGTGTTAAATGTAAGCAGTGCTGCCTTGTGGAAAGAAAGTTATACACAAGACGTGTGGCTCACCAAGTCTGGTGCTCTTGTGTTTGTGTTGAATTGCGGCCTGTCGGGGTTGCGGTGAGCCCCCCTACGTATGCAGTAGTGTCCAGTATGTTACTATACCCATGCGATATGGAGCCTTGTGTTTTCTGCTAACAAAGGAAAAAATACAGCTTTGCCACATCCGGTAACTGACTGAGAAACCTACTAAGGTGATTGAATTTTGAAATATGATTTTGGCACCCGCTACAATGCAAAACTTACCTAATAAAAGAACTCGGTTTACCAAGAAGCACTTGGCAGACACGCCCAGTTGGAGAGACTAGAAATTGTGACTCTGAGTTGCGGAAGTATGCTGCACCATGTTTTTGCCCTACACCTGTGATCAAGAGTGTGTGACGCTCGAAATGCGTAAGGAGTTTGAATTGGGCAGATGAACTTCAAAGCAGTGTTGGATGTAAGCAGTGCTGCCTTGCGGAAATAAAGTTATACACAAGACGTGCGGCTCACCAAGTCTGGTGTTCTTGTGTTGGTGTTGAATTGCAGCCTGTCGGGGTTGCGGTGAGCCCCCCCATGTATACAGTAGTGTCCAGCTGGTTACTGTACCCATGCGATCTGGAACCTTGTGTTTTATGCTAACAAAGGAAGAAATACAGCACTGCCAAATCCGGTATTCGACTGAGAAACCTACTAAGGTGACTGAATTTTGAAATATGATTGTGGCAACCGCTATAATGCAAAACGTACCTAATAAAAGAAATCGTAATACCAAGATGCATTTGGCAGACACGCCCAGATGTAGAGACTAGAAATTGTGACTCCGAGTTGCCAAAGTATGCTGCACCATGTTTTTGCCCTACACCTGTGATCAAGAGCTTGCGACGCTCAAAGCAGGTAAGGAGTTTGAATTGGGCAGATGAACTTCAAAGCAGAGTTGGATGTAAGCAGTGTTGCCTTGCGGAAATAAAGTTATACACAAGACGTGCGGCTCACCAAGTCTGGTGTTCTTGTGTTGGTGTTGAATTGCTGCCTGCCGGGGTCGCTTTGACCCCCCCCATATATGCATTGGTGTCCAGCGGTTAACTATACCCATGCGATATGGAGCCTTGTGTTTGCTGCTAACAAAGGAAGAAATACATCACTGCCACATCTGGTAACTGACTGAGAAGCCTACTAAGGTGATTGAATTTTGAAATGTTATTGTGGCAACAGCTATGATGCAAAACCTACCTAATAAAAGAACTCGGAGTACCAAGATGCACTTGGCAGACACACCCAGATGTAGAGACTAGAAATTGTGACTCCGAGTTGCCAAAGTATGCTGCACCATGTTTTTGCCCTACACCTGTGATCAAGAGTTTGCAACGCTCAAAGCACGTAAGGAGTTTGAATTGGGCAGATGAACTTCAAAGCAGTGTTGGATGTAAGCAGTGCTGCCTTGCGGAAATAAAGTTATACACAAGACGTGCGGCTCACCAAGTCTGGTGTTCTTGTGTTGGTGTTCCATTGCGGCCAGCCGGGGTCGTGGTGAGCCCCCTCACATATGCAATGGTGTCCAGCTGGTTACTATACCCATGCAATATGGAGCTTTGTGTTTTCTGCTAACAAAGGAAGAAATACAACACTGCCACTTTCCGTAACTGACTGAGAAACCTGCAAAGGTGATTGAATTTTGAAATATGATTGTGGCAACCGCTATGATGCAAAACTTACGTAATACAAGAACTCGGAGTACCAAGATGAACTTGGCAGACACTCCCAGTTGTAGAGACTAGAAATTGTGACTCCGAGTTGCGAAAGTATGCTGCACCATGTTTTTGCCCTCCACCTGTGATCAAGAGCGTGTGACGCTCGAAACACGTAAGGAGTTTGAATTGGGCAGATGAACTTCAAAGCAGTGTTGGATGTAAGCAGTGCTGCCTTGCGGAAATAAAGTTATACACAAGAAGTGCGGGTCACGAAGTCTGGTTTTCTGGTGTTGGTGTTGAATTGAGGCCTGCTGGGGTCGCGGTGATCCCCCCAACATATGCAGTGGTGTCCAGCGGGTTAACATACCCATGGGATATGGAGCCTTGTCTATGTTGCTAACAAAGGAAGAAATACAGCACTGCCACATCCGGTAACTGACTGAGAAACCTACTAAGGTGATTGAATTTTGAAATATGATTGTGGCAACCGCTATAATGCAAAACTTACCTAATAAAAGGACTCAGAGTACCAAGATGGACATAGCAGACACGCCCAGTTGGAGAGACTAGAAATTGTGACTCCGAGTTGCGGAAGTATGCTGCAATATGTTTTTGCCTTACACCTGTGATCAAGAGCGCGTGACGCTCATAACGCGTAAGGAGTTTGAATTGGACAGATGAACTTCAAAGCAGTGTTGAATGTAGGCAGTGCTGCCTTGTGGAAAGAAAGTTATACACAAGACGTGCAGCTCACCAAGTCTGGTGCTCTTGTGTTTGTGTTGAATTGCGGCCTGTCGGGGTTGCGGTGAGCCCCCCTACGTATGCAGTAGTGTCCAGTATGTTACTATACCCATGCGATATCGAGCCTTGTGTTTTCTGCTAACAAAGGAAGAAATACAGCTTTGCCACATCCGGTAACTGACTGAGAAACCTACTAAGGTGATTGAATTTTGAAATATGACTTTGGCAACCGCTACAATGTAAAACTTACCTAATAAAAGAACTTGGTGTACCAAGAAGCACTTGGCAGACATGCCAAGTTGGAGAGACTAGAAATTGTGACTCTGAGTTACGGAAGTATGCTGCACCATGTTTTTGCCCTACACCTGTGATCAAGAGCTTGTGACGCTCAAAGCACGTAAGGAGTTTGAATTGGGCAGATGAACTTCAAAGCAGTGTTGGATGTAAGCAGTGCTGCCTTGCGGAAATAAAGTTATACACAAGACGTGCGGCTCACCAAGTCTGGTGTTCTTGTGTTGGTGTTCCATTGCGGCCTGTCGGGGTTGCGGTGAGCCCCCCCATGTATACAGTAGTGTTCAGCTGGTTACTGTACCCATGCGATATGGAACCTTGTGTTTTATGCTAACAAAGGAAGAAATACAGCACTGCCACATCCGATAACCGACTGAGAAACCTAATAAGGTGACTGAAGTTTGAAATATGATTGTGGCAACCGCTATAATGCAAAACTTACCTAATAAAAGAAATCGGAATACCAAGATGCATTTGGCAGACACGCCCAGTTGGAGAGACTAGAAATTGTGACTCCGAGTTGCGGAAGTATGCTGCCCCTTGGTTTTGCCCTATACCTGTGATCAAGAGCACGTGATGCTCGAAACGCGTAAGGAGTATGAAGTGGGCAGATGAACTTCAAAGCATTGTTGGATGTAAGCAGCGCTTACTTGTGGAAATAAAGTTATACACAAGACGTGTGGCTCACCAAGTCTGGTGTTCTTGTGTTGATATATATATATATATCTCCGTGCAAAACGGAACTATAGTACCCAAGAAGCCTATGTGGAAGAAGAAAAGATTATGTGCGAACGATTCCAAAGCAGAGGATACACCAAAAAAATGATCCTCCGAGCTAGAAAACGTGTTGAAGAGAAGAATAGAGAGGAATTATTGAATCCCAGACTACTTGAACAGGAGGAAGAAAAAGTCAGATTCATTACCACATTCTCTGGCCAAGCTAATGAAGTTCACAAAATTTTTAAAAAACATTGGCATGTTCTACAAACCGACACATATCTTAAGAAATATCTAAGTGACAATCCTCAAATTACTTTCCGGAAAGGGAGGTCATTGAGAGATGAACTGAGTCACAACTATGTCACCTCTAAAGACAATGACAATATTCACAAAGAGGGAGGCTTTAAATGCTGTCGTAAATGTAAGGCATGCAAATATAGTTTTGATTGCAAATCACTGACGGTCCCTAACACCAACAGAGAATTTACGATACGCAAACATCTTACATGCACCACGTCCTACACTATCTATGTTCTAATGTGTCCTTGTGACAAATGGTATGTTGGCAGTACCAAGCATGAAGCCAAGAAAAGGGTACTGGAACACCTACGAGCAATCCACAATAACAACAAACAATACCCCATAGCAAGACACTTTTGTAACAAACATATGCAAAATGAGAAGCTGGTTCGCATGGTGGTAATTGACAATGTGGATTTGGGTGTACGTGGTGGCAATCGGGAACTGTCCCTCAGAAAATTAGAGTCAAAATACATTGTCGACTTTGATTGCTTAACCCCTAAAGGATTAAATAACAGTGAAGAATTAGCGATACATTTACATGAATGAGAAATTTTATCTTGTACAATTTGCCGAAGATCTTCAACTCTACAGTTTTTAACGTTATTATTTTCTATCATTTTAGATTTCACTTAATGCGCTATAGCGGAAGAACTTGATGAATCAATGAACTCTACAATATCACAATAGACACTTTTCCTGATATGATGGTCTTCTTGATTGCCCACTGGGGCGGGACTATGATGCCACCTTTTGAAGTATAATTTACAGCTGTATTAGCCCACTGGGGCTTTATTTGTCAATTATTTATGATACACGATTTACACATATTGGGTATCGCAGTATGAATTGCACAATGTTACTATAACAATTTCTGTAGTAACTTCTATGTTAGGCAGCGTAACGGTAAAGGTGGATGGCCAAGACCATGTATCGTGGTGTCCCTAGCCCACTTGGGCGGTATGCAAATTGTGACACAGAAACGCATTATTCAGACCTGATATACAATATACTTGTGAGTTTAGGAATACGTATAATCATGTGTATTCTCTCCATAGTAACGACACATCCAATCACAATACTGCTCTTGGATAAGCGGCCAATCAAAACCAAGGTCGCATCTATTACCGAAGCGAAAGTAAATGGAAGTTTACTGTGTCACATACAAGACCTGAGTTGCAAATATTGATATTGCCATAACGAACATATATTATGTGACATAATAAGATTAATTATGTATGATTTGCGTTATTTCGTGAATTTACGCAAAAATGTCCTTTTTCATATAAAGACACAATGATAATGTTTAGGTAATGTTAATACGTCTGTTACCATTTGAACAAGAACGTTTTATATATTTTTCCAGTATGTTCGTTATATTACAAAATGTCCGCCGCTTTGCGCATTATTTTCTATGCACGTGGGTGTTGAGGGTTTAAAAATGGCTGTCAACACATTTGTGACGAGCGTGATCAAGCCTTAAGTGGTGAAACGGGTCGTGAGACTTTTTCGTCTGCTTGAAAAAAAATGCCATTACAGAAGCTCTGGGTGTCCCGCATTTCTTCTTAAATACGGAGAACTTTGGATATAATTTACGTGCCTGCCCATCGACAGCCTGACCTGTTTACCGGCGCTTGTGGGAAGAATAAATATATATATATATATATATATATATATATATATATATATATATATATATATATATATATATATATAATAGATATATATTTTACCTACTGGCAGTCACCAGTAGGTAGTTATAGTTAGGACCTAGTTTCCATAGGAAATCCACAACATTCTATTTCGAATAACTTTGACGCCGGTGAACAAATCTTCGTGAATTTCTCCAAGAAAATTGCCTCCTCGGTTCCGCTCCTTCCCTGAAAGTTTGGGGGATTCGTTAAGTGGGGGCAGAGAAAATAGGGGTGTCCCAAAACGTGTTTTCCCTATGCAATTTTCCATTGGGACCTTTAGCCAGGGCTACAGCCCGAACGGCTGAACGGAATTACACGAAATTTGGCAGAGAGGTAGAGTTCGGTTCGCAGATTGTGCTTTTTGTTAAATGGTGTAAATCCAATCAGTAGTCTCTGAAAAAATTAGAAAGTAAAATCATAGCGATATCGAGAGACGGGGTATGCAAATTTCGCACTGCCATCGCCAGGGTTAGTAGCTGAAACAAAAAGGTTTGATAAAGGGCCTGCATTTTGAATATGGATATGAAATAGAAGAAAAGTTGTTAACCGTAGCCAAGAAAGGTAGAAAGTAGGTGCGTTTGTGTATTTGTAGATGTTGTGTTGATTGAGTGGAAGATTAATAATGTAAAAAAAACAATAAAGTTTGAAAGTGTGCAAATTACCCACTGCCATTCACTGGTAGTAGTTACCAACAAGGCTCAATAAAATGCCTGTACTTTGAATTTGTATTGCAAGAAGGATAATTGATAACCGCAGTCAAGAAAGGCAGCAAGTGTGCAAGTTTCCCACTGCCTTTGGCTGGGGTAGTAGCTACAATAAAAAGGCTTGAAAAAAGACCTTGACTTTGAATCAGAATATGAAATTGAAGAATGATTGATAACCCCAGAGAAGAAAGGCAGCAAGTATGCAAATTTCTTACTGTTTTCGGCTGGGGTAGTTGTTACTATAAAAAGGCTTGATAAAGGGATTGCATTTTGAATAGGAATATGAAATAGAAGAACAGTTAAGAACTATAGGTAAGAAAGGCAGCAAGTAGTTGTGTGTGCGTGTAGATGTTGTGTTGATTGAGTGGAAGATGAATAATGTGAAAAAATAAGAAAGGCTGCAAATTTAGAAGTTATCCACTGCAATTTACGAGTAGTAGTTATCAAGAAGGCTCAATAAAGGGTCTGTACATTGAATTAGGACAAAAAAAATAGAAGATTTGATAACCATAGACCATATTGGCTCTTTTTCTAATATTGGTAGACTTTCATTAAGGTTTTTATTATACATGAATGGCAGGAAGTGCGCAGATTATCCACTGCCATTGATGAGTAATAGTTATGAAGAAGGCTCTATAAAGGGCCTGCACTTTGAATTCCAATTTGAAGAAAAATAATTGATAAGCCCAGCTAAGAAAGGCAGCAACTGTGCAAATTTCTCACTGCCTTCTGGCCTTGCAATATCTACATGAAAAAGGTTTGATAAAGGGATATGAGTTTGAATCAGAATATGAAATTGAAGAGTATTTGATAATGTCAGCCAAGAAAGGGAGGAAGTGTGCAAATTTTGCACTGCCATCGCCTGGGTTAGTAGCTACAACAATAAGGTTCGATAAAGTGCCTGTTCATTGAATACGGCTATGAAATAGAAGAATAGTGGATAACCATAGTCAAGAGAGGCTGCAAGTAGGTGTGTTTATGTGTGGATGATGTGTTGATTGAGTGGAAAAAATAAGAAAGGATGCAAGTGTGGAAGTTAACCACTGCAATTCTTGAGTAGTAGTTACCAAGAAGGGTCAATAAAAGGTCTGTACTTTGAATTAGGATAAGAAACAGTAGATTTGATAAACATAGACCATAGTGGCTCTTTTCTAATATTGGTAGACTTTTGTCAAGCTTTTTATTATACATGAATGGTAAGAAGTGCGCAAATTACCTACTCATTGACGAGTAACAGTTACCAAAAAGGCTCAATAAAGGGCCGGCACTTTGAATTTGAATTTTAAAAGGATCAATTAATAAGCCCACTTAAGAAAGGTAGCAAGTGCGCAAATTTCCCACTGCCTTCTGGCTGTGCAATATCTACATGAAAGAGGGTTGATAAAGGGACATGAGTATGAATTAGAATATGAAATTCAAGAGTATTCGATAACCCTTGGAAAGAAAGGCAGCAACTGCTTTCGGCTGGGGTAGTAGCTACATCAAAAAGACTCGAAAAAGGACTTTGAATCAGAATATGAAATTAAAGAATAATTGATAATCCCAGGCAAGAAAGGCAGTAAGTGTGCAAACTGTCCACTGTCTTTGGCCGGGGTAGTAGCTACAATAAAAAGGTTATATAAATGGCCTGCATTTTAAATATGGATATGAAATAGAAGATTAGTTAACCATAGCAAAGAAAGGTAGAAAGTAGGTGTGTGTGTGCGTGTACATGATGTGTTGATTAAGTGGAAGATAAAAAAGGTGAAAAATAAGAAAGAGCAGACGCACAAACTACCCACTGCTTGTAAAGAAAGTGGGTGTTTGGTTTTCCAGTCCATTACACAGAGTGTGCGTCGGATTGTGCAGTGGGAGCCTGAGTAATGGGTATCTCATCTAAGGAGTTTAGCGAGTGCACAAAGTACACACACTGCGATAGAAAGGACGCAAAAAAGGATGCAAGTGTACAAATTACCCACTGCTATTCATGGGTAGTAATTAAGAAGAAGGTTCAATAAAGGGCCTGAACTTTCAATTACTTCAAGAATAATTGATAACCCCGGCGTAAAAAGTCTGCAGGTGTGCAAATTTCCCACTGCTTTCGGCCGCGGTAGTAGCTAGAATAGAAAGGCTCAATAAATTGTAAATTGTTGTGTCTTGTAAAGCGCACTGCTACCCGGAGGCCTCGTAGCGCTATAGACCGCTGGGGAACCCGTCCTGGCTTTCCCTGTGAGATAGTCCCTCCTGGGGGTCTCCAAGGTGAAACCAGGCATCCCCGGCGTTTGTGTGGGGCCGTTGTGGAGATGAGGCAAGCTAATGCCCAGAGTTGCCGAGTGTGCTCCCTGGTCGGAGTAGGCACCGATGCGAGAATTATCAGTCCGCTGATCCTGGTCCAAGACCCTGCCGCATCGGGAATCGAACCCTGGTCCCGGGCCGTTCTCTGCACTCGGGTCTGCCGCCTCTAACCAGTGAGCCACACCTCTCCATCCAATAAAGGGCCTTGACTTTGATTCAGTTCATCAGGTATCTCATACACATCAATTTTCTCGTAAGCAGTATCGGAATTCATTTGTTCTACAGTTTCAACATAATTTAATACTTCTAGAAAGTGGGTATCAAAGCTTTCATCTTTGAAGTCATAGCTCATGTCTGGAGCACTAATTTCCCCTCTTCACTCTCATTGCCTGTGATAGATACGATTAGTTCTTGAATTACACTCAAGGTAATATCCAAAATCTCCTCAGTATGGGGCTGTTCTCTTTCCATAATTTTTTCTTTATGTTATTGCTCCTTGTATAAAAATATAAACAGTTAATTTTATCAGTTTTCGTAATATATAAATACAAACTAGCTTTTTCACCTATTTTGGCTAACAAAAAATATTATATAAAGACCATTATCTAATAACATTTCATTAGTAGAGTTTTAGTCATTTACAAAGTTATATCAATATAATTACTTATAAGGATATTATGTTCTTATGTTTTCTTAAATTTTGAAATCAGTCATTCCTTATGACTTTAGGAAAAGGTTCAGGATGTTATAGAAAATACAGTACTAAAAAATTTAGAATATGTCTAGTCACCTTAGCCATTCCAAAATAGTATTGTTTAAACTTTGGTTAGAACAAAAAGGCTCGATAATGGGCATGAGTTTGAATCAGAATATAAAATTCGAGGATAATTGATAAGCCTAGCCAAAAAAAGGCAGCAAGTTGTTGTGTGTTATGTGTAGATGATGTGTTGATTGAGAAGATAAAAAAGATGAAAAATTAAAAATGACTGCAGATGTGCAAAGTACCCACTGCTTTGTCAGGGAAGTGGATGTTTGGTTTCACACCTCACTATAGAGATAGATTGTCGAATTTCGTAGTGAAGTCTGAGAAATGACTGCCACATGAAATGAAGGAATGTAAGTATACTAAGTTACCACTGTGGTGGTAGGGCTAAAAAATTACAACACCGGGCCCATTTCAGGGACTCCATTTTGAATTACAATAATACTTGGCAAAGGCAGCAAGAAATGTAGTAGGTAGCTGTATTTGAGGTAGTGAATGTAGAATAAGGTGAAAAGGAAGAAAGGTAGCAGAAGCGGAAAGAACCTACTGTCTTGTAAAGGAAATGGGTGTTTTGTTTTCCAGTACATTACAGAGTGTTAGTCGGATTCTGCAGTGGGAGAATAAGAAACGGTTGTTAACCATAGGCAAGAAAGGTAGAAAGTAGGTGTGTGTGTGTGTACGTGTAGATAATGTGTTGATTGAGTGGAAGATGAATAATGTAAAAAATAAGAACGGCTGCAACGTCACCAAGTACATAAAGAGCAGTTCTCTAAACATGAAGTCGTACAAAATGAAGGTAGTCATTCTCAGACCCACCCTCTCAGCCTCGGATGACTTACGCTAGCTGAGTACATTGTGGACAGTACCAACACCTATCAAGCATGTGCACAACCAAGGATTCATCCTCAACTCCTCCCTTTGTATGTGTAAGCGAGTCTACACCATCTCCTCGTACTGCTATAACACCCTCCACATGCTCTGCAACATTTACAATTGGATCGTAAACAAAAGAAAAACAGTGACACAGTCCTTCATGAGCAGCAGACTACACAGTGGCTAAGCACTGTATATAGGAATTCCAGTCAAACATGTACAACAGTTACAACAGTTACAACAAGTCCAAAATACCTCCACCTGAGTGATTATCAATGTCCTGTGCTGCAGCCACATCATTCACCACCTGATACACCTACACTGCCTTAATACCAAGAATAGGATCATCTTCTAGCTGCTCACCCTCACCTATAAAATACTCTACAACACTAGAGTAATCTACCTCAACAGTAGTAATCCTAAAAAGGCCAAATTTTGATCTTAAAATGTTGACTTTAAAAATACTAGGTAACATTTTGGTAACTCTTTAGGCAAACATTGCTTATAAACTAATTGCCTATCATTACAATGTATCCAAGCGTTCAGTGATTTTAAATAAACAGTGTAATGGCCAGATGTTGTAGAAGGTCCGTTATGAAAAATAATTGCAAAAGTTACAAAAGTTTTTCCTGATATTGAAACTTGACCAGCTACAACATTTTTAATTAAAATTTCCAATATTGTTATTGGCTGCAAAAGTGCAAATTACCTAGTGTGTTTAGTTGGGGAAGTAGTTACATCGAAAAGGCTCGAAAAAGGGCCTTGTCTTTGAATTAGAATATGAAATTGAAGAATAATTGATAACCCCAGCCAAAAAGGCAGCAAGTGAGTGTGTGTACGTGAGGATGGTGTCTAGATCAAGTAGAAGATTAATTAGGTGGAAAATAGGAAAGGCTGCAGATTTGCTATCTACTTTATGCCTTGTCAGAGAAGTGGATCTTTTGATATCCTTTTTATTATACAGAGAGGGTGTCGTATTCCACAGTGGGAAGCTGAGAAATGACTATCACATCTAAGGAAGCAAAGCAAGTGTACTAAGTTTCCACTGTGGGATGTAGAGTTTAAAAATAAGAACACCCGACCCTTTTCAGGGTCTCTACTTTGAATTAGAATAATAGTTGGCAAAGACAGTCAAGAAAGGCAGCAGGTAGGTGTATTTGTGCTAATGGATACAGAATAAGGTGACAATTAAGAAAGCTTTGTAAAGGAAGTGGGTGTTTGGTTTTGTAGTCCATTACACAGACTGTGCGTCAGATTCTGTAGTGGGAGCCTGAGAAGTGGGTATCACATCTAAGCGAACAGTGGAAGTGCTGAAAGTACAGTCACCGTGCGGTAGAAAGGACGGAAGAAAGGACACAAGTGTGCAAATTACTCACTGATATTCACAGTTTGTAGTTAGCATGAAGGCTGAATAAAGGGTTTGCATTTTGATTTTGAATTAATTTTAGAATAATTCATAACTCCAGCCAAGAAAGGCAGCAAGTGTGCAAATTTTCCACTGCTTTTGGACGGGGTAGTTTTTACAACAAAAAAGTTTGATAAATGTCTAATAACTAATGTTAAGGACTGTGACGCATCTGTTTGTTGTTTATGATGAGGTTGATAAACTGTTTCGCGTAACACAAAAGTTATTCGCAATAAATGCATAGAAATTTAAGTTTACCAAATTGAAGATCAATATGTGAATATGGACTGTTTGCTGAAGACGCTGTTGCAGTAGTTGATGTGCTTGATGCAGCAGGAAGTCGGTTGTTCTGAAATCTCTGTTGCAGTGAAGCTAAGTTGTTGGGGTGCAAGTTGTTTAAGTGTTGCACTATGTTTGCTGGGCCAAAGGAGGATTTTTTGGATTGATCACACCTTGAAAGAGTTGTTTGGTACATTTAACAGGTTACTAATGGTTGGTGTGTTTCAGTTAGTATGTGTGTGGACTTTGCTGGAATCTTTAAGGGACACATTAGAGCTTTCGTAATACAGAAACACTTTGTACTTAGTGACGTCCAATTCTATTTCGTGAAGAACTGTTGAATTCTACAGCCCCCTTTAGAACTAGTGGGAGGGTAGCATTTTAAAGTGTTTGATAGGTTACACTACATGTGTGCATGGAGCTAAAGAAAACTTAGCATGGTTATGCATGGGCATCGTCTCACAGAAAACGTAGCATTCAGGATTGTAAAAGCTTGAGATAGTAATCTTTTTAGAGTTGGAGCAGAGTTCCTGTTACATTGATACTTAATTTTCTTTTTGAAATTCAGCAAATATTTTGTTTACCTGTTGAAATATACATTTAAATGTTCCTCTTTGAAGGTCAAGAAGCAACACCGCTCCTCTACACAATATTGTTCAATGGTAGTCTAAAAAGTAGTGGTAATTCCACTGTCACCAGGTTAGATATCTGACAATAGAATGAATGATATTTTTACACCACTATTTCAAAGTCCTAATGCAAAAGGAGTGTTTAGACTCAACAAAATGATTTTTTTTACATATATAGGCAGTAACAGGTAAGCATGATTTATATTTCCTTTTATGGATTGAAGGGGGTCATCTGCTGCATTCGAAAGATTGAAAAGAAAGTGAAAAGTAAGTTGTAATTAATATTGCATGGTTTAAAGATGAATGGAAAGGGGCGACCACTCGGTCCCCCCGAACGTATGGCGGAGTGCCTCGATCCCCCCGGGAAGCCATTTTTGGGCGGGAGGCGCGTCTCGGCTGGTATGCCCGAAGCGGCGTAGCCGGGGCGCGCTTTTTCCCGCCCTAGAGTGGGCTGGCCTAGACACTGACGCAGCCAGCCACGCCCTCAGGGCAGGCAGGGGCGGGTTTTCGCCCGCCCTGAAGACGGATAAAAAGGGACGCAAGACTGGAAGACGTCCTCTTGTTCTTGTGCTCTGAAGCTGCACCTCCTCGCTACACGTGAGCTCGGGACAGAACGAAGAGCCAATTTTGAGCGTTTTGATCTTTTTTCTTTGTCTTCTAGATACTTCGTCGGAGAGATGCCCAAGAAAGGCGCAAAGAGAATGACGACTGATCAGATGGTTCGGGTCCTCTTTAAGGAGATGTCCGACATAAAGAAGCGGCTGGCGGAGCGAGACGGGGAGGAGGGATCGGGGCATCCACCGGCTGGAGGGAGACCGAAGAGGCCAAGAAGGGTTCCAGCCGGGGGAGACGTCCCGGTTCCCTCTGCCCCGCTCGAGGCGCCGACCCCGGTACCGATGGAGGGGAATCCGATCCCCGTTGTCATCACCCCGACATCCAATGAGGATATGCCCCCCGAGCTGGCAGCACAGCTAGCAGCGTGGTTGGGTGATAGTAGTGAGGGCGCCACGGCTGCCGAGGCACAGGCGCTGATGAAACAGTTGCGGGAAAAAAGAGATGCAGCCAGGGTGCCCGCGCCGGCTGCAGTGATAGACAAGCCACAAGTGGCGGAAACAGCGTCCGGTTCAGGTAAGCGGCCATTGCCGATCGCAAGGGATGAGTCAGCACCCTCTCGTAGAGAGAAATTGGGGCAACATGTTCCTTTGGCAGTAAAGGAAAAGATTTGGGCGGGGGAGTATGTGAATATTTTCTCCTTGCTTGTCGATCATTATGAAGTGGAGCATGTTAAGAGTCAGAAGGACCTAATGCATCCGAGTGTTTGGCGTGCAAAAATGGCCGCCTTTAAGGTAAATGAGAATATTGGCAACTGGGGCAATGCGTGGGGTATTTTTACATCTATTTTGGGGGAACGTAGGCCCGAGTTGCTTCCTGAGTTTCCAATTTACCAGTCACGAATTATGGGTTACTCGACAGCGTATCAAGGTAACCATTGGTTCTGTTATGACAACCTGTTCAGGAAAGAAAAGGAGCATAACAAAAGTTTAACTTGGGACTGTTATGATTCTGTGACATGGGATAAAATGAAAGAGTCGGGAATGTTGAAAATGCCGTTGGTGGGTAGCAATGTTGTTGAATACTCCCGCCAAAATGCGGGGACGCCCTTTCGGTCAGGTACAAGCACCGACGATTACTCGAGACCTGCCGGCAATACAGGGAAAAGGGGTTTCTGCTTCAATTTCAACAAAGGTAAATGTACCAGGCCTCCGGGATCGTGTAAATTCAAACATGAATGTAGTACTTGCGGGTCGTCCCATCCTGAGTCATCGTGCAGAGCCAGAACGGGTGAGAATGGGGGTAGAGGAGGCGCCAAACAGGTCTAATATAGTCCGAGGGGCGCCTTTACCAACCCCGATTGATACCTTGGCGATGATTCCGTGGCTCAGTGAATACCCAGATCGTACTTCTGCTGGGGTGCTGCGGAACGGTTTTTCATATGGTTTCCGCATCCCGGTAGGGGACTTTCGGGGTGTCGGGACGTGCAAAAATCAACTTTCCGTCTTGCAGCATACATCTGTAGTGCAAGATAAGATTCAGAAAGAGGTTAGCCGGGGACGGGTCGCCGGCCCGTTTAGTATACCCCCGGTACCGTATTTTGTCTGTTCTCCGTTAGGGGTGGTCCCCAAGAAGGACCCAGGTGAGTTTCGATTAATTCATAATCTGTCAGCTCCGCATGGTCTTTCGGTGAACGATGCAATTGATCCAGAGGTATGTTCGGTGCGGTACGCATCATTTGATGAGGCAGTGGCCATTTTGAATCACCTGGGGCCCGGGACGTTGATGGCGAAATCAGATATCGAGTCAGCGTTCCGGTTGCTCCCGCTACACCCAGACGACCAGCGTCTTCTGGGATTCATGTTTCAGGGATCATATTACTTGGATAGGTGTATGCCGATGGGATGTTCCATATCCTGTGCATATTTCGAGAAATTCAGTACTTTTCTGCAATGGGTGTTTACGAAGAAGACGGGTTTCCGAAATGTAATGCATTACCTTGATGACTTTCTGTTCCTTGGGCCCGCCGGAAATCACGAATGCGCCCAGGCCTTGGCTGAATTCTGTGTGTTAATGGGTCAATTTGGCGTGCCATTGGCACCAGGTAAAACTGTGGGTCCCACGACTTGCCTCGAGTTTTTGGGGATCGAGTTGGACTCTAGTGAGGGTTGTT
Organism: Lissotriton vulgaris; assembly: GCF_964263255.1. NCBI lineage: Eukaryota > Metazoa > Chordata > Amphibia > Caudata > Salamandridae > Lissotriton > Lissotriton vulgaris. The sequence continues at coordinate 716,238 of NW_028248859.1, read as the reverse complement.
TTCGTTTACCGGCTACCAAAGTGTCGAAATTCAGGGCAGCCCTGCAAGTATGTATAAATGCATCTAAGGTTACGCTGAATCAGTTGCAACAATTGGTGGGGAAGTTGAATTTCGCCCTAAGGGTGATCCCAATGGCCCGCCCCTTTTCCCGTTCAATTGCCCAGGCGATGGTTGGCCTAAAGGAGGGTCATCATCGCACGAGACTATCGGCTGAGGTCCGCCAGGACATGCGTATTTGGTTAGCATTTTTGGCGGACTTCAATGGTCGAGTCGTCTGGAACAAGCCAGCCGTGTCCTCTGAAGAGCTTGGTCTATGGACAGATTCAGCCGGAAGCATAGGCTTTGGCGCCATCTTCGGCACAAAATGGTCGGCACAAAAGTGGCCCCCATGGTGGCATGAAGAGGGGCTGACGAGTAATATTGCTTTCCTTGAACTATTTCCCATTCTGGTGGCCCTCAGAACCTGGCCCGAAGGGTTCAAAGATCATTCTGTCGTGTTTTGGTCTGACAATATGACCGTTGTAGAATGCATCAATAGTCAGGCAGCCCGTTGTAAACTGATTTTAAGGCTGCTCAAAGAAATTGTCTTACTGTGTATGCAACTGAACGTGCTATTTAGAGCAAAACATGTCCCAGGGGTGATGAATCAGGCGGCTGATGCACTGTCTCGTTTTCAAATGCAGGCTTTCTCGGGTTTCCTTCCCTCAGCGGACCCAGAGCCGGCACCCTTCCCCGAAGCTCTATGGTCTCTCGGTGCCCCGAACTTCGTCACCTCGTGGGAGAGAGTCTAGCGCCAAGGACGAGGAAGGCATATGAAGGGGCGTTTCGGGCCTATTTAGCCTTTTTGGGGACTGAGAGAGAGGGGCTTTGGGGTCAGGAGGAATGGGTGGTACATTTTCTGATGTCTTTGCGTAGGGCTGGGAAGTCGGTGGCTACGGCCCAAAGGCATCGTGCTGCCATTTCCTTTGTGGCCAGGGCCCATAATATCCAGGACCCGACAGCGTCTTTTGTGGTACAAAAGGCGCTGCGTGGGTGGCAACGCCTGGAGGGTCGCAGAGTAGATGAGAGGCGACCGATAGGTCTGGATAGGTTGTCCCAGTTGCTGGCCACACTCCCCACCACATGCTCGTCTCAGTTCGAGGCATGTTTGTTCCGAGCTGCATTTACGCTGGCATTTCACGGGGCGATGAGGATAAGTGAGCTGGTTGCAAGGAACAAACAGGATGTGGTGGGGGGTTTGTGCCGGGGTGAAGCGATGATTGTCTCCTTTGTCAGGTCCAAGACCGATCAAGATGGGATGGGGGACTGCACGATCATTCGCAGGATCCCGGGTCCTCCATGTGTCCGGTACAGTGTTTAGAAGATTACCTAGCACGAAGGGTGGCATCATGGGGGGGGACATTGTTGAGACACGCGGACGCCACCCCACTGACGAAGTTTCAGTTTCAGCGGGTGCTTGCGATGTCTATTACCGCTGCGGGCTTGAACCCGGGCGAGTTTGGGACCCACTCCTTTCGGATAGGGGCGGCTACGGAAGCTACAGCCAGGGGTCTGAATGTGGAACAAGTTAAACGGGTGGGGCGTTGGTCCTCCAATTGTTATAAAAGGTATGTGCGGTTGCACATGTTGTGAAGCTGTAACGATGTACTCACGCTTCCTGTTTTTCTTTGGTTTCAGTTGCGCAAGCCTACGAGGCGGGGCGGACTTTGCAGTCGACCCAACACCAGGCCAGCGGTCAGACATCACCGGCTGTGAGAAAGGAGGTGTGGGTCGTGGGCCACTCATACGTGAGGCGTGCCGCAGACGTATTCGAAGCAGGTGACATGATTCACGTACCTGGGGAATACGGGTACAGAGTGTCCTTCTACGGAAGAGGCGGTCTCTGTATTGACCAGTTTCAAGCATTCTTTGAGGGTTTGTTAGGGCGGACGAGGTCACCGCCGTCTATAGTCATAGTACATCTAGGGGGCAATGATTTGGTCACCACCGGTAGACGACTTCTCCTAGAGGCAATGCTTTCCACTGTAAGTTGGTTGGCAAGGAGAGTTCCGGGGTGCATAATTGCGTGGTCTCATATGATCCCACGAAAAGTGTGGCGGGGGGCTATCTCGATTCCTGCTTTGAACCATTCTGTTAGAAAACTTAATAACAAAGTGAGTAGGTTGTTCCGTTCCAAGACATTGCATTCTATCTCGCATAGTTGTATTAATGATGACAGTATGTATTTGGGGGATGGTGTGCATTTGTCGCGGGTGGGGAATGAGTTACTCATAGGAGACTTCTTAGCTTGGTTGAAGACGTTAAAACATGACCTTTAGGTAGGGGTTTTGTGGGGGATCCGGATAGCCGGTCAACTATCCGGACCTGTGGCGGTAAGGGCATGATCGGTGAGCACTAATTAGAAGATCCCTATGAGTGGGCGTCACCCAACACGGATGGGAGCGCTCGGGTGAGGTGGCCATTGGCCCCTCAATGGGGAGGCGGTCCCTTCTAAGGATGGGTCGCCGGAAGTAAAGGAAAGGCGGTCAAGGCCCCTTCCTGTGTAGGAGGGGTTACAGCCCCCTCCTGGGGAATTTCCCGGGGCCAGTGACATCTGCGACGGCAGATGCGGTAAGTTGTGTGGGGTTGGGGGGAGGTCTACGATACCTTCTAGATACCTCACACGAGTATTCGAACGACCTTTAACTGGCGTCGAGTTCTTAAGTGCCCCCGTCAAGTCAAGGGAAATTGGTAGTAGTTGCACTTGAGGTAAGCCTCCGTGCTGTCGCCCCTCCCAAGTGGGAGGGGTAAGTCTGGTTAGGGATCTTGACACCGGTTATGACCTTGCCGTTGGCCCTTAAACGTTAGGATGTACAATTTCAATTTTTCCAGAGAATGTTTTGTAGGATGCTAGTTCGGCTAGGAGAACCTCTGTATTAGAGAATATGTAAAAAGTTAGCCAAACAACGCAATGTGGTAATGAAATTGTACATAACATGAAACGTTTAATGTTTTTAATTTTGTTTTAATAAATACGGCCGGGAGGGTCACTCCCTCCCACTTCCAAAAACTTCAAGAACTGTTTCCGGTTTCCCTCCTTTTGGGGATTGTGTTGAGAGGGGGTGGCGGGTATCTCAGCCATATGGAAAGGGGCGACCACTCGGTCCCCCCGAACGTATGGCGGAGTGCCTCGATCCCCCCGGGAAGCCATTTTTGGGCGGGAGGCGCGTCTCGGCTGGTATGCCCGAAGCGGCGTAGCCGGGGCGCGCTTTTTCCCGCCCTAGAGTGGGCTGGCCTAGACACTGACGCAGCCAGCCACGCCCTCAGGGCAGGCAGGGGCGGGTTTTCGCCCGCCCTGAAGACGGATAAAAAGGGACGCAAGACTGGAAGACGTCCTCTTGTTCTTGTGCTCTGAAGCTGCACCTCCTCGCTACACGTGAGCTCGGGACAGAACGAAGAGCCAATTTTGACCCACCCACCAGCCCCTGAGGACAGCCAGTCGTTTATAATAAAGTTGATCGATAATTATGTTTCTGTTTCGTTTACAGGTTGTGATAGTATCATGTTGATGTTGATTATAATAAAGACTGGTGTATGTTGTGTAGGTTTTACGATTAAAATGATTCGATATAGTGTGAATTTTAAGCATGCTCTTTCGGTCGAGCGACCAATGTTTTCGTAGGTTTTATTAGCATTGTCGTATTTATTTCTGGTAGGCGGTAAGGTCATGATCGGTGAGCACTAATTAGAAGATCCCTATGAGTGGGCGTCACCCAACACGGATGGGAGCGCTCGGGTGAGGTGGCCATTGGCCCCTCAATGGGGAGGCGGTCCCTTCTAAGGATGGGTCGCCGGAAGTAAAGGAAAGGCGGTCAAGGCCCCTTCCTGTGTAGGAGGGGTTACAGCCCCCTCCTGGGGAATTTCCCGGGGCCAGTGACATCTGCGACGGCAGATGCGGTAAGTTGTGTGGGGTTGGGGGGAGGTCTACGATACCTTCTAGATACCTCACACGAGTATTCGAACGACCTTTAACTGGCGTCGAGTTCTTAAGTGCCCCCGTCAAGTCAAGGGAAATTGGTAGTAGTTGCACTTGAGGTAAGCCTCCGTGCTGTCGCCCCTCCCAAGTGGGAGGGGTAAGTCTGGTTAGGGATCTTGACACCGGTTATGACCTTGCCGTTGGCCCTTAAACGTTAGGATGTACAATTTCAATATTTCCAGAGAATGTTTTGTAGGATGCTAGTTCGGCTAGGAGAACCTCTGTATTAGAGAATATGTTAAAGTTAGCCAAACAACGCAATGTGGTAATGAAATTGTACATAACATGAAACGTTTAATGTTTTTAATTTTGTTTTAATAAATACGGCCGGGAGGGTCACTCCCTCCCACTTCCAAAAACTTCAAGAACTGTTTCCGGTTTCCCTCCTTTTGGGGATTGTGTTGAGAGGGGGTGGCGGGTATCTCAGCCATATAGCTTTTTGAAATAAAAACTTTATATGTATTTACATGGTAAACATAGTTCCAGGGTCAGAATGGCCTTTTGAGTCTGTGCAAACCCACTAGCTTCCATGTTTTATGCGTTTTTAAGAACCCTTCTCTAATCTTTTGTTATAGTGAAGAATGTTGAAAATTTCTTCCCGACAATGGCAGACATCAACCTTCTTTCTGAGTTGGGAAAAATGGTGTTGGAGGAAAATTGAATTTGTAAACATTCAGATTTTCGCATGAGCAAATCTACACATGCAAATTTGCTCCTGTTAAAATGTAGTTCACAAATACTTTCTAGGAGTATTATTTCTTGTCCTACTTGTGTACATTTTTGGGAATTCACAAAAGCTGTATAGCTGCACTTAATGCTATGACATATTCCATAGGTGCACTTTTGAGACTTTCTTGAATAATTGGGCTCCTAATTTGGTCTGGCATTAACCGTGACCTTTTGCTTTTATTACATATCTCCCTCTTTCTCTCTCTCTCTCTCTCTCTCTCTCTCTGTTCCCTCCACTCTCATCCACTCTGCTTTCTCTCTTGTCTCTCTCTCTCTCTCTCTCTCTCTCTCTCTCTCTCTCTGTCTTTGTATCGGATTATTTCACTGTGAGTCACAGCATTATGCTGTTTCACATGGAGTATATTAGCACACAAAGTAGTTTTGTTAGTGCCAGTAACTACTGTGGAAGTTTGTGCTTTTTAAAACCAAAAAAAAAGTTTGTTATAATAGTGAGGGGGCAACAGCACGCATGGCAATTAAGTTTTACAAACACGATGCCAAAACGAGTTACACAATGACAAAAGTAAAAAGGTGACCATCAATTTCAGACCTACTGTGTTTGCCAATGGTTGTTGAATTTTGTTTCCCATAATCTTATTGAAAGTAGGTACAGATATTTTCCATAATGAATATTTTTGAGAAATACTAGCATGGATCAACACGTTATTAAATGATGCTGCAAAAAAATGGTAACAGAAATGTTATAGTAGTTTAGCAAAATGTTTTTTTTCCTGCTTTCTCTTTTTTATGAACATTTCATTTTGAAAGCAAAGTATTATCAAACTTGCTTTTACGCTTCTGCAATTATTTGCATCATATCGCAGAGTACTGTGGGGTCAGTATACATAGCCTCATGGTGCTAAACTTTGGAAGTGTGTGTACACTTCTTTTACTACAGAAATTGTTAGTAGTGCAGTCTGAGTTTACAACATTTATTTGGAAGAGTCACTCTAACTAATAATAATGACTGCATCAATGTTGTACAAGTTTGAAGGTCTTTAACATATGGACAGACATTTCTGATAAGTGTACATGGGTCAGGCATGTTTCAGAGCTGCATGCTTTTGTATACTGGAGACACTGACACTCAGAGGTTACAACATTTACTTAGAGTGTGCGCCAGAGTAATAAATGCATTCAATTAATGAACCATAAATACAGGTTTGAACAGTATTAACATATGGGCAAACATATTACATTAACTACAGATAGTGCCCTTCTCTGACCCATTATGTGGTATTGCTAACTGTCAGCCATAGGGTTTGTGCTAGTGGGAGTTGGGCCTACTTGTGCCAAAGACACAATACACATGAAAACTTGTTGCCCTTGACCTCAAACAATATGTGCTGTGCGTCGGGCTATAGGAATTACACATCCTTGACAGTGCATAGTCATCTTTCAAATATAGCGTACGCAACTCAGAAAAGATTCTTACCATAAAGTTTTCTGTATAAGTTGCTGAAGCTTTTTGGTTGCAGACACCACAATACTTTTCAATAGACTGTAAATGTAAAAAATATGTATATTAGGGAATCATATTAGCAATGCTAACCATTGAAAAGGTAGTTTGCAAAATAAATGTTATCCTTGAAACCCTCTTTGGTAATTACGAGTATTTTAAAGAAGTTGCATCAAGCAAAAAAATGGTGGCAAACGGGCAGATTCTCAGAATCTTTCCATTTGTGACCGGTATTTTTGCATTTGGGATGCATCATCCCAAATGCAAAAATCGCAATTAAGGAATCTCTAAATTGAGATTCCTTAAATTGCGATTGCATTTAAGCTGCCACGGCTCATGCAGGGTGTTACGCCGGGCGGTGACGTCAGGCAGAGGAGGGGCAGGGTGGGGGTTGCAAAATGCGGGATATGGACGATGTCAGGTACCGAAAAAAAAAAATAACAATTTCGTTACCTGCGCTGCATCGCCAAATGTGATGCAGCGCGGGCAACAATTTTTTTTTCTTTTTTCGGTACTTACCTGACATCGTCCATATCCTGCATTTTACAACCCCCCAACCTGCCCCTCCTCTGCCTGATGTCACCGCCCGGCGTAACGACCTGCACGAGCCATGGCTGCTGACGTCACTGCCCGGCGTAACGTCCTGCAAGAGCTGTGGCTGCCAATTACATTTGTTTAGACTTACAAGTATTCGAAAACGAATACAGGCTTGGGAATGTCACGTGACGCAGTAATAAATATTAAAACTAATGGGAGAATTAGGAGGGAGCAAATACGATGAACCAGAAAGCATATATTCCAGAAAAATAAAGCAAAGCAGAGCTGGGATGGCCACGTGATGAATAGAAAGAAACATTCGCGCAATAACTCACTGTTCACAACTTCTTGGTTAGCAAGAAAGGCCACTTTATTAAGACAGGTGCAAATTAACTTCTAATCAAACATCTTGCAATTCATTATTTAATAAACCAAAAATTCCTTCAACTTATCTTAGCATCCTTATGAAAGATGAAATCCCCACCAAGTTAACCCAAACAAACTCAGGAGCATCTGTTCTTGTTGATACCCCCCTCCTTTCCTTTAAATGCTCTTTGAGGATGGACCAACCCGGTCTAGGCTGCCCACCCCCCAGAAAAAGCGCCTACCAACTAAAATTGCACCTAGACCTGTCTTAGTGTGGCAACCAGGAATAAACAGCTTCGGCAGTACCCAAAGCACAATAAAACAACAAACGAATAGGACCTGAAAGAGCAAGAGGGTGGTTGGGGCAAAAACAACCTTTGCCACCCGCCTCCCCCGGCACAGTTCCTTTTCCCGCCCTTTCTACCCCTATTTATCCCTTTTCCCTTCTGCTCCAACTAGCTAATCACCGCCCTTGCACCTGTGGCCAGTTCCCTTGCGCGAACCAACCCAGGGGCAACAGCGGCTTGCGCACGGCCCCCCCTGGGTCCTCCCTTATACTATGTGCATAGAAAATCATTTAGGGGTTGGAGGGGCACTTGATGCAGAAAAGAATACCATCATGAACATACAATAAAAAGAACACATTGTAAAGCATGTGACACACTTAAAAAATAGGATACAGAAATTCATGGAAGCTCAATTTATAAAAAAAGGCGTAGGAGTGCTCCGTAAGACAGAAGGAGATATTAGGATCAACAAAGGAAGATCAATAAGAATAGAGGCCTGGGACCAGGGCCGGCTTGGAACCAAAACCGGCCCTGGTAAAGTGCTCGGCCGCCCCCCCCCTCACGCCCTCCCCCGGGAGGAGGGGAGTTGGGGGTGCGACCGAGCTCTTTGGTGGGGCCAGTTTTCAGCAAAAACGGCCCTGTAACAAAATCGGCCCCTGCTCTTGCGGTGTATCGGGGGATTGCCAGTGCCCGCAACGGCCAGCCCGGGCCGGCCTCGGACGGATTCGCGACGCAGAAAAAAAGTATCATGATGGACGCACAATTAATAACGATAGAGGCCTAAGCACGTGGCGTAGTACAGAAATACGACACAGAAATGTATGGACGCATAATTTATAAAATTAGAGGTGTATAGGACCTCTTGACGCAGATAGAAACTTTTATACTATGTGCATACAATTTTTAACCATGCATATACAATCTACAGCGGAGTCTGATGTTGTGACGGTTTCTCTTACCTTTGCTTCTGTCGTGTTTTGTCGTGTCTTCAAAGGCTGCGGTTTCACTGGGTCTGGGGTGTTTTGGGTGCGGGCACCGCCACCTCCGCGCCTATGGTATTGTGGCTGGGCGGCAGCAGTAGTGATACCACGTTGAGTGTCAGGTGTCCTCCTCCGCTCGAGCCTTGAGTTTGTAGTGAAATCGATGACAACACTCTGTCTGTCAGCGCAGCACGAGCAGGAAAAAGAGCGCGTGCTCACGTCAGTGTTCGGATTATATGGGAACTGCGGGGGATGAGCAAACCAAGCCCAGGAGCATCATTGGTAGCGTTTTCGCGGTCTATAAGAAGGATGGCCTTGGGGGACATCACATTGGCTAATGTATTGGTTTCCAGGCTTAGTGATAGCAAGCATGCTAGCTGGTGGCATGTGGGGAGTGTGGGCGGGCGTGCACCGCGCATGTGCAAGTGTGAGTGTGTGCACCAACAATTAACAACAGAGAGAGATTGGGGCGGTGTTATTATGTGCGCAGAGGCAGGCCCAGAATCGGATCTCCAATGAGTGACTACTTCTAATCATTCTCGTTAGTGCGCCCTGTGCTCTGATTTGTCACTGAGAGGGTGATCCCACCATACATGTACTGCTAATCATAGTCAGCGTGTAACCGCGCATACAGTACAAATATGGTTTTACGTTACACGTCGCATCAAAGGTTAAGTGTGACGTCATAAACGGCGCCCTGTAGGCGAAAGGCGGCAATGTTTCTACATGGTTAAAACCATATATTTATATATTTAATGTACATAATAAGGGAAGATATTATTTGGGATAACTATGATTTTTTATTTACAGTTTTAACAATCATATATTGCTTTTAAAAACAATTACACAAATCGCGGTAGAACATCATGCGCACTGGAATCGAAACAGCTGCGTAAGCGCATCATAAGTGTACGTGAAGTCATGTGACTTTAAAAGGAGAGATTTGATTGGTTCATAATTTTCCCTATTTTAACTGTTGAAAGTTCAGTCCCAATATAATCATTCGACTTTGACTTTCTAAGAAGAATCATTTCTTCTGACAATTTTTTCAAATAGAAGGAAGATCATTATAAAAGCAATGGACTCATCTTCCAGCAGTTCTTCAGAGGGAGGTTTCATTCCTGAAGAACCTCCAAAGAACAGAAAAGAAGCTCTAATTTGGCAATTTTTTACTTTTCCAGAAGGGTAAAAGAAGGTTAATGCTCCAAAAGTAACCTGTAAAATTTGCGAAACAACTCTTTCAAGGGGTGATCCATCTAAATAATACTCCTTTGGCACAGCAAATATGGTGCGACATGTGAAGAACTTGCACCCCAACAACTTTGCTCGAGCTGCAAGACGGAAATTGCAGGAGAACCCACCTGCTTCTGCACCAAGCACATCAACTACTGCAGCAGAATATTCAGACAGCAGTCCACACCCACAAATTGATCCTGATTTTGATGCCATTAAAATTGTATGCATTCATTGCGATAGACTTTTATGTTATAGGGAGCAGTCTATTGATCTGATGAAACGCAGGATGCAGGAGCATCGCTGTCCTCGACATTCGTTTTTTTCTTTTTTCATTCTTTTGTTCCTGTTTGATACTTTTTGAGTCCAGTTCAATTTTTTTTAGTTTAAAAAAAAAACTTGTTGACGAAACACAAAATAAATTGAAAAGTAAAAACAGAAAATACCTTCACTGGTCAAAGAATGAACTATATTTCTATGTTAGTGTGTATAAGTTTGTCAGAATGAATGTGTAGATTATAAATGAATAAATGATTATATTACTAGTGTATGGAGAATGTGAAAGTGCAGAACTATAAGGAAGTGCACAGCATAAATCTATAAGTCGTTTACCTATAGTATACTGTAGTATATCCGAAGCACTTGAATGTAACATATGTACATAAATATGTTACAAGTCTGTGCTTCAATTTGCGCTGCTGGTGAAACTGTCTGGGTGAATTTGTATTTGTGAGGGGCGTATTTACAATCCCCTTGTGCCTCTTTTACACAGCCGTTGCATCCCTTTTGTGACACAGCGGTGGTGCAAAAGATGTGCCATGGTGTGTTGTATTAAGAATGTGATGCATCTGGAGAGTGCATTACATTGTAAATCCCTGCACCAGAAGGAGGCTTTCCTGTGGAAGAGGGGGTGCAGTAACGCCTCTTAAAAGTAACTGAGTGAAATGTATAACTGACCATGTGATGAGTGATGTAATATGTGATGTCATCAGCAGTGCATTGCTGGCGCACGAGTTATAGTTAGCTGAACTAACTATAATAGTAGGATTTCAATGGTTTTGTAGGAGAGAAATGACCAGCTAACTATAACATGGGTGAAACCTATGGTTTTTTCAGTTAATATCTAAGGTTTTTTAAATGCTAATTCCTAACTATAACGTTTGTGAAACCTATGTTTTTTCCAGTGAATTTCAAAGGTTTTGTAAATGATAATTTTGAAATATACCAATTGTTATATTTCTTTCTTTGTATAGTAATTTCCTACATTTTTATTATAAATACTTATATTTATTTTATTTTTAAAGTTACATTTCATATTTTTAATCTAAAATAATAACAAAAGTCACCTCAAAAAGAATGCAGTGCTAGTGAAACTGCCTCGGTGAATTTGTAAGTGTTTGTTAGAGGCAGATTTACAACACCCTTGTGCCTCTTTTACACCACCGTTATATCACTTTTCTGATGAAGCAGTGGTGCAAAAGATGCACCACGATATGTGCTATTTAGAATGTGACGTATCTGGGAGGTACGTCACATTGTAAATCCCTGTACCAGAAGGACACATTCCTACATGGGGGGTCATTCCTGCGCAGAAACATCTCCTAAAAGTGGCTGACTACAATCTACAAGATTTCACTTTGTCACTTTTGGGCTCATGCTGTGTCAAAACCCTGCACTACCTTGAAGTTTTAATGTAGTGATGTGATTACTACATACCAATGAATGAGTCACTACAAAACTAAAACATCAGTGACCGAGTGTTTGCTGGAATTGTAACGATACAAACTAGTAAATTGAACATATAAAACACAAATTTGCAAGTACATAGAAGACTGCATACATCGTCTATAAGGATTTTGAAACAGTCTATGCCCTAAGGCCTATTTTAATGCATGAGTACTTAGATAGTGAGTGGATGATTACAAGACTGCAAGGAAAGAACGTGATTGAATTTATAACATCCTCAGTTATACCACATTATACAGATAAACACATACTGCTGAATGGTTCACTACAATATTGAAACAGTAGTGTGAGAATGTTTGCTGGAAGTATTAGGATACACATTGAGGAATTGAACGTATGAAACATAAGTTTGCTGGTGCATAAAACAGTGCATCCACAGTCCATAGAGGTTTGAAATAGCCTATGCACTAAGTCCTCTTTTAATCCATGACTATCTAGATTCTGACTGGATCATTACACTTCTGCAAAGAAAGTTCCTCACTAAATTTATTACAGATTCAGTTTTAACACCACACAATCAAAAAGAACAGACTGCTGAGTGGCTCACTACAATACTAAAATAGCAGTGGCAGAGTGTTTGGTGGAAATCTAAAAATACAGACTGGGGAATTGAAGGCATAAAACACAAGTTTGCACCTGCATACAAGACAGCATGTATACTCCATATGAATTTTAAAGAAATCGATACCCTCAAACCCACTTTGCATATTTTAAATCAATACAAACATTTAAAGAATATATAACTGAATCTATAACTGCTTCACTTTTAGTACAATAAATACATTAGTAGATAGTGCTCAAACATTTATTATTTTTTAACAATAAATTTATTCTTGTAACATCTCATAATTTAACAGACATTCCAATGCAACTTCAACAGATATGTCATTCAGATCAATTTTCTCGTCAGCAGGTTCTGATTTAATGTGTTCTAAAATTTCAACATAATTTAAAACTTCAACAAAATCTGCATCAAAGCTTTCGTCTTCAAAATTACAATTCATGTCTGCAGCACTAATTTCCCCTTCTTTACTTTCATTGCCTGTGACAGATACGATTAGTTCTTCAATTACACTCAAGGTAATATCCAAAATCTCCTGAGTATGCTGTTCTCTTTCCATAATTTTTCCTTTATGTTATTGCTCCTTGTATCAAAATATAAACAGTTAATTTTATCACTTTTCGTAATATATAATACAAAACTACAGTTGTCACCTATTTTGGCCTACAAAAAATACTATATTAATACCATTATCTAATAACATTCCATTAGTAGAGTTTTAGTCCTTTGCAAAATTATACAACTATAATTACTTATAAGGATATCCTGTTCTTAGCTTTTCTTAATTTTTGAAAGCAGTCACTCCTTATGACTATAGGAAAAGACTCAGGCTGTTATAGTAAAATACTCTACTAAAAAATGTAGAATATGTCTATTCACCTTACCCTTTCCAAAACAGTAAATGTGTTTTACTATAATGGAAAATATACTATTTATTGTCCTGAACAACACTGTGTATCTGTGTATATTTAGACATCATTATCACACTACTTTTTAAACACTTCATGTGTTTACTCTATCTCTATTCCTCATCTATAACTTCGTCTAACCCTACTAATTATCTACCCCTTCCAATTTCGAACTAGCCTCTCCTCTGGTATTTATCTGCAACCTTGTAGCTTACGGTTCTTTATTTTTCTCACTGCTTTTAACCTATAATTATGTAACATTCATTAACCTAAGACTCTCAGTGTATTGTCTAATTTTCATATTATTAATTTCCTTGTGTTCTTCTACTAACTTTTCTTTATGCAGTTGCTAGTTATCTATTCTGTCAATCCTTGAATATCTTATGTTTTTCACTAATGTTCCTTCTTCATTCAAAAGTCTTTCTAGTAGTATTCCTTACTCAATGTGTTCTTTTCCCTTAAGACCTTGCTTAATTTTATCGTTTCTTCTTTTAAGTTAGAGAAAATACCTCGACTGAGTACATTCAATATTGTCTATAATGTCAGGTAACTTTACTTACTCACTAACTTGTCAAAAAACAACGTTCTTTAACTCACAGAAATATTTCCACTTTCTCTTCAGGAATGTCTAAGGAGCATTTGAAAACGGGTCTGAACTCCTGAACATCTTCGGTGAAGTGCGCACTCGTTAGTGAGCACGCGCCTCACCAAGGATTCCCCACAACTCTGTGGTAAATTACTAGATCGCAACCGCGTCTTTCAGCCGCGGCCCGTGCAGGGAGTTGCGATGAGGCAGGTGGGGGTGGGGGGGTGATGGAGGGGCAGGGTGAGGGGTGATAAATGGAATCTGGATGATTGCAGGTAAGTAAACAATTACATAATTAAAACGAATTTCGGGCCATATTATCAACAAAAGGCGACACATTATCCCCGCTTTTATCACCAGGAAAATGGCAATAAAGCGGAGATTATCCATATCGTTTTGTTGATAATATGACCCGAAATGCATGTTAATGGCTTCGTGGTGACGATCACACGTGGTTAGAAGGTCGAACATGCATTTACGCTCTATTTTTTTTAAAAGAAAAATCGCAGCGTATGCGTACAGAAATATGTACAATTACGAGTAGGAGCTGCATGCTGATTGGCTGTCAATACTCCAAACCATGAAATGTTGCAAGCCATCTTATTTGTCACGGCAGCCGAGTCACAAGGAAACAGTAAAACAAAGTTGAGAAATAAGGAAAGGGGGCAGGATAGAAAGATTCTGAACCTATCAATCAATGACTGCATTTCTAAAGCAATCTACATACCCATGAGGGTCTCAAGGTGCTGGGAGGGGGGCGCTGCTACTGATCGAAGAGCCAGGTCTTGAGAAGTTGAGAAGTCTTCTGAAGGCCAGCAGGTCCTGGGTCTGTCGTTCGCTGGTAGAGAGAGCGTTCCAGTGTTGCTCAGGGAGTGGTAGATTTATTGTACGCGTACCAACCATGTATGGATGACCTACAGCTGTAATGTTGAAAGTCGACACGTAAGCGTACGTAAGCAAGAAAAATAAAAATTATTTTCGATATTTATGAAGTGTATTTGTTTATGTTTTGTGTGGCTCTAAAAAGAGCAGTTGTGTTTATTGCAAGATTTTAGTACCTACAAGTAAGTACCGATGCAGAGTTTTAAGTTTCTGAAGAAGACTCTGTTCCCCTCATCTTTAAAATGTACACCATCTCTCCTATAGATGCCATGCATATTGAAACGCAGATTGTTGTTGTAAATGGACCCCTTTTGATAGTCTCGGAGAAAGGCAGAAACAGATTTATTCACATGTGTCCTAGCTTTTTCAAACTGTGGACAATAGTGGTTGGACCGCTTCCATTTCTGCCTTTGGCATATATTAGAATATACAATGACAGTGTTGGTGAACAGTGTCATCAATTGTGCAAAGGTGTCCTTCATGAGCATTTTCCGAGCTGCCCCAGTCAAAGTGCCTAGGTCATTGCCACCACAGTGCACAATTATGAGGTCAGGGTGTTGGAGATGCATAAAGGATTTCACCAATGGCATCAATTGGTACAACTTTAATCCTCTCTGTCCAATCCATTTAATGTCTACATTTGGTAAACCTAGGTTCTGGTGAATTCTTTTCTGTTGTGCGTACCTTTGACTCCAGAAAATATAGCTGTGTCCCACAATCCACACTGTTTGAAGAGAGATCTGGATGCACTCTGAAGGTCTCTGTAAATAAAATGGTAGTTTGAAAAGTAAGATTTTTCTAAAATGGTAGAAAAAATACAGTTTTCAAAAAAAGAAAAGAAATGATTGGTTGTTTGACAATACTTTACAGAAAACTAGGTTCCATCTTTCTGTTTTTTTAAAAGCCTTATTTGTATTGGTTAAGAAAAAGTGATAGAAAAGAACTTTACATAATATAAGCTGGTATATTCTCCAGTCAAGCATACTTGTTGTTTCAATTTGCAACAATGTATGAGGAACTTTTCACCTGTGTGCTGAGTTAGGTGTTCTCTGAAGTGTTTCCATGGTAACTGGCAGATTTGTGGAATGGAGGAAGGGTTGAAAGTTCTATTAGTTGGAAAGGTTTGGAATGTTAAACCAATAGAAATGTGTGTTTTCTTTTGAATTAATGTGTACATGATTTTAATTGGTTATTTATATGTATGTATGCGTAAAATGAGAGGGAAAATGTTCAATTTGACGGTTGTGCTGCAAACACTGAACTGCAGAGATTTTGTAGAAGAATATCTACTGTGTGAGTGGTATTCCTGTTAATCTAGAATTCAATTTGAAAGGTGAGTTGAAAAGTTGTATGGTAGTGCGTGTGTGCAGTGTATCCTTGTATATTAACGAATTATGGGGTATATTATCAAGACTCGGCGATACAATTATCTCCACTTTATCGGCAGCAAACTGCTGATAAAGTATTGATAATGCTATTGCCTGTCTTGATAATATGTGCCTATATTCGTCCGTTGTTAAATGTTTTATAGTAGTAAATGTGTTTTGCTATAATGCATGCTGTTATGTTTTTTTCTTTAATATCATTTTGTGCCTCTCTGTACATTAAGGGTTTATGGGCCATATTATCAATAAAGGACGATACATTATTTCCGCTTTTATCAACAGGAAACTGCCGGTAAAGCGGTCATAATGCTCTCGATAATATATCCTTGTGAATTCCCATAGAAGCTCAGGATATGGTGTTAACCTGGGCTTCTATGGGAATTCACAAGGATACATTATCGAGACCATTATCGCCGCTTTAGTGGCAGTTTCCTGCTGGTAAAAGCGTTGATAATGTATCGCCCTTTACTGATAATATGGCACTGAAAGTCATAATATTAAGGACCAGTGTTAAAATTATCGACATTTTATGTGCAGGAAACTGCCAATAAAATGACGAAAATGGGCTTGATAATAGGTTCTTGTAAATTGCTATAGAAGCCCAAGTTCTGGTGTTAACCTGGGCTGGTATGGGAATTCTCAAGGGCATATTATCAAGCTCATTATCGTCGCTTTATCTGCATTTTCCTGCCGATAAAAACGATGATAATCTATCACCTTTTGTTGATAATATGTCCAGAAATTCGTTTTATTAATTTAATTGTTTACTTACCTGCAATGATCCAGGGAGCATATTACCAAGGGGGGCGATAGGCAATTATCGCCAATTTAGCGTCCGTTTTTGGCCGCTAAGCGGCGATAATTCTATTGCCCTATTAGCAACCTGTCGCTAACTGATGTTAGCAAAGGCTTTTAGGCAATAGCGAGCAGTTTTGGGCCCGCTTTGCAAGTCAGCAATGTTTATCGCTAATGACGTGCAAAGTGAGCGAATATCTCCAAATACTAACACCTGCCCAGACCAGTTCTTAGCCATGTTATCCAATGGGAGGTGGATAACATGGCTAAGACCATTTTGTCTCTAATGCGTGAATATCGCTGTATTCTCAGCGATATTCACGCATTTCGCCACTATCGCTGGATATTTTAACACAATGGAGAAAAACGTTGCTAATAGCATGTTTTCTCCGCTAACATATCGAGCGATAGGCAGTGATAAAAAAATCATCGCTAACCCTATTTAGCGATAAATATCGCTACTTGTTGGTAATATGCCCCCAGATTCCATTGTTTAGCACTCCTCACCCTGCCCCTCCTCCACCCCGCCTGCCTGCCCCATCTCAACTCCCTCCACGGACCGCGGCTGTTTCTTTATTCCGTTATATTGTACTGTCTATTTATACTCCTTTTATTTTTATAGTCCGAGGTTTGTCCTCATACTCCTCCCTCTGTTCTTGTAAGTAATATACTAGAATATTTGATATATTTTTTTTGTAATGTTATATATATTTTTTTATTATAGGTTATGTTTATCAATACTAAAAATACTGCATCATGCCAACGAAGTACCAAAAGAGGAAGCAACAAAAGAAAAGTGTGTATTTGAAGAGAACTCACCAAGAAGATTTACATGAAGAGAGATGTCTTAACAAACAGAAAGAAAGTCCTGGTAAGAGCAGGAGCACTTTCTTGAGAAAAATATTAAACACTAAGAGTAGTGTTCAGAAACAGAAAAATGTCTTTAGTGTATCAGCAAGGAAAAAAAACTACTAATAAAGAAAACAATAATGGAAAATCAAATGCAGACAAAACTGTGTATAGTACAAGAAGGAAAAATCAATTCATAGAAATTAGGAAAAAAAATATTTTATAATAGATTAGTATCAAATTTAATGAAAGAAATTAAGGTATATAAGAAAAAAACAGTATTTTATAAGAAGAAGAAAGCTATAGAAAATGTAGTTGAGAAAGCTTTGGAATTGAAAAGCAAACTGTTTATTTTAGTAATCAATAGAATTAGATCACTTGATAAACCAATCCATTTAATGAAGGGCAAAAGTAGGTGGAGAAGACTAATTAAAAGACATCATTTTTGTGAGTTTTTTTGGGTGAATGAAAACATAGTTCAAGTTCTGAGCCTTTTTTTAATGAAGAAAGTTATCTTCAGAGTAATGACTTGTTGCATGCAGTTGACACTACAGGTCGTGCTTATGAGGTTAGAAATGGTTGTCCTATTGAGAAAGAGAAAATTGTTCCTAAAAATGCAGAAGAGTTGGTAGCTGGTGAAGTTTTAGGGAGACGTCCTAAAGCTCCAGTGTACAATTGGAATTTTAGTAGTATTTGCAGTGTGCGGCAAGTATCTATTGATTTTATACGCAATTTCTTACGTAATTATACCAAGAAAAGTGTTAACAAAAGATCAAGATGTTACAAGGACTAGACCCTTCCAGAGTGAGAGAAAATACTGCTTTGCATTCTCTGCCTTGTCTTTCTAAAAAAGTATGTCGAAGGGTTTTTCACCATTTCAGGATGTTCGCAGTTCATCATACTCAGATGAGGAAATTACACAAAATTACACAAAAAGTCCAGCACTAATATTAAAAAAGTTGAACAGTGCTCTTTTTGCGTGGATCTGTATCAGACGTAACAAATGTGTGTGATCAAATTGAGATTAGTTACTTTGGTCCTTAGGAAGACAGTGGAGAAAGTGAGAGATTAATAGAAGAAAATGTGGAAGAGAATGTAGGACAGTGCAGTGTAGAAAATTTTGAGCAAGAAATTATACAGTTTAAGGTGATTTCAGGTGAAAGGCCAAATTATTCTTGTATTTGTTGTCGATGAATTCATTATAAAAATCAGTCCAGGACTGTTGATCTGTATTTAAAAAGTGAAAAGGAAAATAATAATAAGTGGAAGGATTTTGCAACTTATTTGTTGGTAGAGAATTTTTTTTATTTGGGTTCTGATCAGCGTATTTGTAAATATTGTTATAACAAATTAGATGAGAACAAAATGCCTGCTAGAACTGTGCATAATAATCTTGAGTTGGTAAATATTCCATCGAAACTGATGGATTTAAATACCTATGAGTCTATTCTTATTCAAATTTTTTTTTTTTAAATATATTTTTATTGCAGGAATCAGTAAATCGTTACATATTCGACCAGCATTATAGATCAAACAAAATCAATGAAATGCAACCCTCCGTCCCCCAGCAGTATGTACCCTTACACAGCCATTCAGCCCACAACCCTACGGTCGGGCGGCGAAATTCAATGGGGGCTCAGCAGGAAGGCGAAGCTGGTCCGGATGATCCACTGTCCGTAATCTGCTTTTCCAAACAAGCCTACAAAACCCAGAAAGAAAACCCCACCCTCAAAACACTATGAACCAAATTAACCCCTACCCAACCCCGCCATCAGTATACGGTAACAACCGCATTAGGATCTGTGAGAGGCCCCATGAGGAAAGTAACAGAGCTGTAAAGTGCAATCGTCTATCGGGACTCGGGGCGAGCTGCTTCCTCACTTTCGGAGTCGCTGGGGGCGCAATAATCCCTGAGGGCCTGTACTAATGTCTCCCATTCTAGCGCTGCCTCCTGTGCCTTCTCGTTATGCTGCCTCCTAGCTAGCTGGTATCTCAGTGTGCTTTCCCCCGCTGCCCACTTCAAGAGTTCGCTGTGCCACCGGCTCCCCGTCGGACCAGCCCGTGCCTTCCAGTTCCTGGTCACCTCTCGTTTAGCAAGGAGAAGCCCCAAATCGATGAATTTGCTGGTAATTTTGTTTTTGGGGGTATGTGGAAACCAGTGTAGGAGTCCCACTGCCGCATCAACCGATAATGATCTCCCTGTCACCTCCTCCAGGGTCTTCCCCACTTCCATCCAGTAGGAGGACAATCCCGGGCAGGACCACAACATGTGGAGAAGGTCTGCCTCCGGCGCCGGGCATCTGGGGCAGTCCGCCAGCCCGTAGCAAAATATCGTTGGATTTTCGCCGGGGTCAGATATGCCCTATGGAGTACGTAGTAGTGGACCAATTGAAAGCGGGCGTGGCGTGTGCCCTTCCAGGCTCGCCGCACCAGTTGGGACCAGGTCGTCTCCGGGATCTCCTTGCCTATGTCCTCCTCCCAACGGATTCTCAGAGTAGTGAGGGGGGCCAGCCCCTCATTGATCAGTCTACCGTAGAGGCAAGTGACCGCCTTCACCGTACCCGCAGACATCATGACGTATTGGCACACCGGAGATATAGGGGGTTCCTCTTGGCCGCATTTCCAGTGCGCCTGGATCGCTCGGACCAGGGCCGAGTGCAATAGAAAGTCGCCGCGAGGAACCTCGAAGCGATCAATGAGCTCCTGAAAGGGTAAGAGCGCCCCGTCCTCGTAGAGGTCACCTACCAATTGTAAGCCTGCGTCCTCCCAGTTTGCCAACCGTGACCAATCACCGCCATGGGGCAAGGCCATCAGCATCCCCAAAGGTATTTCGGGCGCATACGGTATTCTCAGGTGGCCCCGGGCGTGAGCTCGGTTCCAACATAGGCGAATGGTCTTCTCCTCTAGCGACAAGTCCTGTAAGGCCAAACGTTGTCGCAGCGCTATGAAGGAGAGAACATGCCTGGCCATACCCGTACCTCTCCTGTCTTCTGGGCCCCGGAATTCTCGGGCGATCTCCTGGGTGAAGGTCTGGAGCTGCGCCGCTAAGTAGTACTTTTCAAAGTCCGGCACCGCAAGCCCACCCTCGGCTTTCGGCCTCATCAGGGTCCTAAGGGCCACCCTTCGGCGGCCCGAGCCCCAGAGGAATCCGACTATCATTGATCGTAATAGTCTAAACGTGGCCGGTGGGACCCAGATCGGTAGCACCCGGAAATAATACAGCAACCGGGGAAGCGCCACCATTTTGAGCAGAGCGATCCGCCCTGCCACCGAGAGCGGTAGTGTAGCCCAGAAGTCCATACTGCCCCGTAGTGCTCGGGTGCCGCGGGCAATGTTCCCATCCAGGAGGTCAGATGGTTCATGGTAGACGTACACCCCCAGGTACTTAAAGCAGTCAGGTTCCCATCTAATCTCTCTACTGAGAGCAGGGCTAGGGGTGCCTTTGCGAACCGGGAAAAGACAGGTCTTAGCCCAATTCACCCGGAGGCCCGAGACCTCCCCAAACGTCGTGAGCGCCGTCGCAGCTCCATGCAGGGCCGCAATCGGGTCCTCAAGGAAGAGCAACAGGTCGTCGGCATACAACGAAATGTAGTGTGGGCCCGAAGGTGTCCACAAGCCATTATAATGGGCTCCCGATCGGAGGTGCAGCGCGAGTGGCTTCACCGCCAGCGCAAAGAGAAGCGGGGATAACGAACAACCCTGTCTCGTGCCTCTCTCCACCGGGTATTGTGAGGAGATCAGCGGGCCCGCCCGAACCCTGGCCGATGCAGAGGCATACAGAACCGTGGTCCATCTGATGAAACCCTCGCCAAGGCCGAACCTCCGTAACACAGTGCTCAGGTAGTCCCATTCCAGGCTGTCAAAAGCCTTCTCTAAGTCTACCGATAGGACTACCGGGCATGGGGCATCCACGAGCGGTTCTCCCAGCAAGCGGAACAACCTGCGGATGTTCATGGTCGTGTTTTGCCTGGGGATGAATCCAGCCTGGTCTTCATGTACCAGAGAGCTCATGTGACCCAGCAGCCTCGAAGCCAAGATGCTGCTCAGTATTTTATAGTCAACCGTCAACATTGATAAGGGACGGTAAGACCCCGGATCGGACGAGTCCCTTCCCGGCTTGAGGAGGGGAACCACTAAGGCCTCGCACATCGAGCCTGGGAGCCGACCAAGCCTCTTCTCCTCTCTATATACTATTAATAACCTTGGGGCTAGGAGATCAGCATAAGCTGCATAAAATTCCACAGGAAGGCCGTCTAGGCCCGGGGTCTTGTTCCTCGCCATCTTTTTAATGGCGCTGCGGATCTCTCCCAGTTCTATGTCGGACCCCAGGGCCTTCGCCACATCCTGCTCCACTGTTTGGAGCTCCAGGGGCCGTAGATAAGTATCAAGCAGGTCAGGGTCTCTGACAGAGCGACTGCGGTACAGACGTTCGTAGTAGTGCAGGTAGCAGCTCAGAATCTCAGGCTGAGTGTGTACCACGGTCCCATCCGCCATGCGCATGGACGTCGTCAATGAGGACTGGCGCGAAGGGTTGGCTAGCCATGCCAGCAACGCGCTCGACCTATCCCCCTCTGCGAGGGACCTAACCGTGTAGGCCTTGTAGTCGAAACAGCGCAGCCGTTCGACCTCCGCCGCTACCGCCTCCTCCGCCGTGCGTTCCTGAAGTTCAGGGCGCCCGGGGCGGCGGAGTTCCAACTCGCGGAGTTTCCGATCCGCTGTATCTAAGTCGGCAAGGATAATTCGCCTCATGCCGACCTTCTTGGAAATACAGTATCCCCTCACCACCACCTTAAAAGCGTCCCATTCTAGCGCTCTCGAGCTCGCGGTGCCCCCGTTGGACGCGAAGTACTCCGAGATCTTATCTCCTAGGTCCGCTTTGAAAACGCTGTCCTCAAGGATCTCGGGACGCAACTTCCAGGTGGGCACCGGAGGCACCCCAGGAAACCAACGAAGGTCCAGCAGGAGGGGGTTATGATCTGAGATGGTCCTGGCCAAATATTCAGACCGGACCGCCGCTGAAACCAGTTCAGCCGAGCCAAGAAATCCGTCCAGTCTAACGTGTAACTCATGTAGGCCCGAGAAGTAGGAATAGTCCCTAGTTGCGGGGTGTTGCGCCCTCCAAATATCCGTTAAACCCCAGTGTGTCTGGCAGTCCCTACGACCTTTAGCCGCACGGCGAACCGGAGAGTCAGGGAGGGGCGGATGCGAGCGGTCAGTTTCCACATCCACTACTGAATTGAAATCTCCACCGAGCAGGAGGGGCCCGGAGAAGAAGTGGGCCAACGAGCCCGATAACCTGGAAAGGAAGGCAATCTGGTCTATATTGGGAGCGTACACATAGCAAACGTTTAGGTCCCTCCCTCCCAAAGTGCCCGAAATGGCCACATAACGCCCCTCTGGATCTACCACTGTTTTCGTGACCTGGAAGGGAACCTCAGCTCTAATCCAAATCAGCGCCCCCCTGGCATACGCGGAGTACGAAGTGCAAAAGACCTGCCCCCTCCACCTACGCTGTAGCGTCGCCCCTTCCGCCTTGTTCAGATGGGTCTCCTGCAGCAGCGCCATTTGTACCCCTCTACGCACTAAATAAGCGTGGACTTTGTGACGCCTAGACATGGTGTGGAGCCCCCGCACGTTCCAAGTAATGCATTTCACATTACCAACATAAGCCATTGTCCCATATGGTTCGTGCAAAGTCTCCCCATCCGGGTCCCAACAAAGAAAGAGCATCAATCAACCTAGCACTGATGGCGGCCATTTTCCCCAACCAAAACTTAACAACCCCAGTTCGATCCAAACCCCCATCCACCCTCCCCAGAACAGGACCCAAATAGTACCATCTAGTTCCCATCCAAACCATACCCTCCAAAAACCCCCTGTCCCCGACTAATCCTGCGGTCGCCACCGTAGGAAGGCCTTAAGGGCCAGGTGCGGGCCGGGCGTTGGCAGTGGGTCCTCGATGCCCCGGCTACCAGGACTAAAGCAAGCCCAAAACAGTAATAGAAACCCTCGGGGCAAAAGCAAGGCACCCCACCCCCCTTCCCCGGGAGTCAGCATCAATCGTCGGCACCCGCCACCCCTGTTTCGGGCCCCCACCCAAATGGATGTAGCTCACCCCGTTAACCCTGTCCATCCAGAAGTTCCTCCATCGATTTCGGTGTGATCACCGGTGCGTGGACGCTATCAGTCACCGATTCCGCGGAGTCCGTCGGTACCCCCTCGTCACCAGGGTCCGCTTCCTCTTCGATGGCACCGTCTCGTGAGCCAGACAGCGCAGATAACACCTCCAGCACTCCCTTCCGCTCCGTCGATGTCTCCGCAGTTGAGGGTCCGCCTGATCGGCCACGGCGACTCCGAATCCTCTTGGACCGCCGTCTCTGCTCCGGCTCCGCCGCCAGCTGAGATGAGGAGCTAAAGCCATCTTTCCCGGCTCTATAGAGTTCAAGCCAGTTACAGACATCCTCCGGGGTATCAAAGAATTGAGTCTTGTCATCGACAATTATGTGGAGCCTTGCAGGAAACAGGAGCGAGTATTGGATGCCCTCGCTCCGGAGCTCGCGCTTGACCGCCAAGAATGAAAACCGCCTGCGTTGGGTTTCATAGGTGTAATCCGGGAAGATGTTCACCTGGCTGTTCGCCACTTTGAATGGGCCATTATGTCTGGTGGCATTGAGGATGAGGTCTCTGTCCCGAAAGTGCAATAACCGTGCCACCACCGGTCGGGGGGCACGTCCCTGTTGTGGTGGCCTCGCTGGGACTCTATGAGCTCGCTCCAGGGTGTTGAAGGAGGATAGACCCTCCGGGGCCACCGTGTCTCGGAGCCAGGCTTCCAAGTATGCCACCATGTCGCCATCCTCAATCTTCTCCGGCAAGCCCACCACACGAATGTTGTTTCGCCTGTTACGGCCTTCCGCATCTTCCGCTCGCTGCTCCAGGGCAGTAATCCGGGACAGGGCATCCTTCATAGTCGCGGCCAAGGTTCGCTGCGCCGGCTCCAAGGTTTTCACCGAGCTCTCCACTTCCTTGACCCTGTCCGAAAGCTTGCCGTGATCCGCTCTAAGGAGGCCTAGGCTCGTCGCCACCTGGGCAATGTCCTGCTGGAGGGCCGAGCGTGTGGTCGCAATCGCCTCCAAGACACGGTCAAATTGCTGCTGCATTGGTGCACCACCAGAACACTCCGGGTCTCCACGTTCCTCTTTGTCCGGGGTCTCCGAGTCTGAGGCGGCTGGGGTAGTCCCCTTGGCTCCCCTTGGTTTCCCCATGTCGCCGGAGGCACACAGTGTGGATCCAGGGACAAATTAACAAGGATTTCTCGCATAAGTCATCTGCAGCTACACCACCGACCAGCCGTGATCAAAAAATCGGAATTCCACAGCTACGAGACGATGCCACTCGGACCCCCCTTGTCCCCCGATACCCGAAGATACTGGGGCTAATCCGCTGAAGACCTTCCAGAAAGAGGAGAAACACCTCTATCGACCTCCTCAATTCAAGGATCACTCCAAACAAAGCGGCATTATACCATCTTGCTCCCAATAATTCCGATTAAATAAAAACTCACCGGAAACCCGGAGAAATACAGCCTGACCCGTACGAGGACAAGGAGCAGCGCCACGCCTACTACAGACGTCGGCACCCCCTGCAGTCCCACACGACATCAGGACATCTTCAGCCAGTGGAGAAAAATGCTACGAAGCGGTCTGGGCAAAAAATGGTGAAAAACACTGCTGAGAAATAACGGATCATAACGAGCTCCCCACAGCCTGTCTCCAAAATGGCGCTCTGAAAGGACAAACACAGATGTTCGGCACCCCCCTGAAGCCCCACACGACATCAGGACATCCAATCCCGGAGCCAGTGGAGGAAAATCGCCACGGAACCGAAGCGATCTGGACATGACAAACGGCAAAAAACACTGCTGAGAAATAACGGCAGACCTCGACGAGCTCCCCACAGCCTGTCTCCAAAATGGCGCTCTGAAAGGACAAAGCACAATATAATCCCTGACAGCCCGATAGAGCTCCAAGGCACTCAAGGAAGAAGATTGGGCTATCGACTTCCCCCAAACGCTCACCGGAGCTAGAGGAGGCCAAGCGCTGCCCAACTACAATCAGCAGCTTCACCGACCAACAACGGAAGAAGAAGAAAACGCGGATCACGGAGGTCTCCCCCCCCCTGCCTGTCCTCAAAATGGCGAGCCTTTTTGGACTTCGTGCAAATTCCCCTAAGTAACATCACCAATCAGCGAAACAGCAGAGGTATAGCACACCCTATTGGTCTCCCCAGCCCAGCAAACCCTAACCCAAACGCAGGCAAAAAGCCCCAGAACGGAGTAATCTGGGTCCATGCACGATCCAGCCCCGCCTGACCCTAAGATGGCGCCGAGAAGGGGACACCCTGAAGGAACAGCCCCGACACCACTGTAATCGGGACCGGAGCAAGGAACCTTAGCGCTGCAATCCGGCAACAAGAACCTCAAGGGCAAAAAGAACTCGCCATTGCCGCCCACCCACTAGTCCACCCCTCCCCCTGTTCAAAAATCTCACGATATTAGAGGAATCTCAACTTCCCCCTGCCTGACCCCCAAGACAGCAAGGAGACTGAGACAGGACACGGGAACAAGCCAGTTACCACCGTGACTGGCATTAGCAGTCTCAACAACTTTTCTCTTACACCCAAGTTCAACCCTTCTCACTACTCCTGATGTAATCTACACCACCTTACTTCCAAGAACTGCTCCGCTCCATTCAGGTAACTACCACAGCTCTCAACCCATAGCCACCTCCACTTCCCTACCCCTATAGCAGACCGCCCAATCGCCCACACGCCCCCCGCCATTATGACTATCGACTCCAACCCCTTGTCCTCCCCCCTCATTAATCGTCACGGACCTAACTCCTTCTCCATCACCCCCCCTCACAACATCTCACCCAATGCAAAAAAAGCCCTTAAGCACAAACTAATCAGGCAATTCCCAGAATCCCTCTTCGCAGATATATACCACTCCCCCGCAAAAGGTCAAATAAAAATGGACCTTATCTTTCATACTACCAGACCAGGCTACTGGATCTCCAACCTTGGAGAAAAGCGCCTAATCACAAAGACAACGAAGACGACCCACAGCTGCAAGCTCTCCTTCCGCACCCCTAACCTAGGGATCACATCTATGACCATATACTCAAACGGCACAGTCCTGATCCAAGCAAACAACGCCAACCTGGAGGCTTTTGACCGCCTATTCCCCTCTCTCCTTGCAATCCCTAGCAATCCCAACCCATACCAGGCTCAACAACCCAGCATGATGTTCAACCACCCCTCACCACCCCCCATGCACCCTTTACCCCCCCTAAAGGACCAAGAAAACACGGGCACAGTCCTGCCTAACAGCACGACCCACTCTCCAGAAACACCCTCGATGCAGAACACCATCCCAACAGCCCCAGCGCGCTATAAGGCTAGACCTAAGCCCCACAACTCCCAATCCGCACCCTCCCCTTTCCTGAATAACTGCCCTGCAAAACTCAACCACCGCACCCGCCCACCCCAGCCCAGGACCCAAACAGGCATCCCAGCTCAATCAGACATCCTTAATGACCACAAAACCGAACACAACCACAACATCGCCGTATAACAACTCCCCACCCCCCCGCAGGAGGTCCCTCTCGACCGCATCACCCGCGTCGAAAACCAAATTAACACTATAATTCACGGTATGAACCTTATCCTCACCAACCTCGCAACTACCCGCAACCCCCACCCTATGCCCCAACCAGCCCCTCCAGTCACGCACAACCGCAGCCTATTCCCCTCCCCCTTGCAAACCCCATCACACCCATCCCACGCCAGGCACAACAGCCCAGCATGATGCTCAACCAACCCTCACCACCCCCCGTGCATCCCTTACCCCTCCCAAAGGCCCAAAAGAACACAGACACAGTCCTGTCTAACAGCACAACCCACTCTCCACTCTCCACTAAGTCCCATCCAGCCCCCCCAGTCACACCCAACCCCGCAGGAACAATGAACTCTACAGCCCACTCCAACACAATCCCCCTCCCTCCGGCCCAGGCCTGGAGACCTAGCAGAACGGCGAAAGCCATGACCTGGAGAGAGGCGCTAGAACTGGCCGCCGCTTACACAACACCCTCCACCCCCCCCACCCAGTCCGCTATACAGGTGGTCACCAGTCTCAGAAACGAACATCCCATACGCAAACCTCCTAGACCCCCGATCGCCCTCATCACCATTCCCACCGAACCCACGAAAAAAGAAGCTCCCCGGACCAACTGCTTGCTCATAAATTGTAGATCCGCCACTAAACACTCGACTGAACTAGCTGAGACCATCCTCAACCACAGCATAGACCTAGCATTCATCACTGAGACCTGGCTAGACGACTCCTCCCCACCTATCCTAGATATGCTGGTCCCTCCAGGCTATTCCATCATCAACAAAGATAGGAAGGACCAAAAAAAAGGTGGAGGTGTGGCAATTATCCACAACAACAACCTTTCAGTCATCGAATGCGACACCTTCAACTACAACGCCTTCGAATGCCTTACAGCCAACATCAGAACCACGGACAACAACCTACTGCAATGCCACCTAATATACCATCCCCCAGGCAACAACACTATATTCACAGAACAACTTTCAAACCTAATCGCCAACTGCTCCCTCAAAGAGTCCAGCACCATCATTTTAGGGGATCTTAATCTGCATTGGAACAACGTGAACAATGCCATTATAAAATCACTAAACGAACTTCTACACGCAAACAACCTCTCCCAACACTGCTCAAAAGAGACCCACAACAAAGGGGCAACACTGGACGCCATCATCGCCAGGAACGATACAATCTCTATTGAACACATCCTCCCGGTAGACTGGTCTGACCACCACCTAATCCTATTCCACCTCAATCAACCGGTCCAGTCCCACCCCTCAAGCACAGCCCCCAGCACATGGTCCAGGAGTCTTTCACAAATCAACCCAAAAGAACTAGAAGAAAAAATAGCCGCCTCCCTGCTGAGCCACACAGAAGGTCTCTCAACTAACGAACTCATCTCTCACTACAACTCCACCACTACCGCCATCCTAGACCAACTGGCACCTCTAAAACAAAAAAGACCCAGGAACATTCCATCGAGAACCTGGTTCAACAAAGACATCAACGAGGAAAGGAGACTTCTCAGAGCCACAGAACGACAGTGGAGAAAAGACCCCTCCTGCAGCCGGCGCGAAGAACTCAGAGCAGTAAGAAGAAGGTACAAAAACCACATCAACAATGAAAAAACAAACTTCTTCTGCAACGCGCTAGAAAAGGCAAAAAATAGACCTAGAGAACTCTTTGAGATCATCAAAAAACAAACCTCCAAGCCATCCACCGTCCATGCTCAACCCTCCAAAACGCTATGTGACAACTTCGTCTCCTTCTTCAATGAAAAAATCGCCAAGATCGAACTATCCCTAGACATCAGCCCTACCCCGACCATCAACATCAACCTAACTACAACATCCACCACCGCTGGAGACACAACCTCTACTGCCTGGTCCTCTTTCGACCTCATCCAAGAAGCAGAGATCCTCAACCTAATCTCATCCTCCAAACCCTCCTCCCATAACTCTGATCCCATCCCCGCCCAAATGGCCAAAGACCTCAAACTCACCCTTGCCCCTCTCTGGTGTAAAATCATCAACAGCTCCCTAAAATCTGGCACCATCCCGGACTGCCTTAAAGTTGGCCAGGTTACTCCCCTCCTGAAGAAACCAGGCCTGGATTCCAACAACCTCAACAATTTCAGACCAGTCTCAAATCTACCCTTCCTAGCCAAAATCCTAGAAAAATGCGTACTACGCCAACTCAACAACCAGCTCGACAGCATCAACTTGCTTGATCAAAACCAATCTGGCTTCAGAAAAGGCTACAGCACCGAAACCGCAATCCTGAACATAGTAGATGACATCCGCAACTCCCTTGACTCGGATCAATGCTGCCTACTCATCCTTCTTGACCTGTCAGCGGCGTTTGACACGGTTGACCACAAGCTCCTCATCAAAGCCCTCAAAGAACGAGTAGGTGCGGAGGACATGGTCCTGAAATGGTTCGACTCCTTCTTTAAGAACCGCTTTCAAAGAGTAAAAATAAAATCCTTCACATCAGACCCTCTACCCGTGACCAGAGGGGTCCCCCAAGGATCCGTCCTTTCCCCTCAACTGTTCAACATATACATGGTTCCCCTCACCATCATACTGAAGAAAGCTAATATCCCTTTCCATCTATACGCGGACGACACTCAGATCTACATAGAAGCCACTTCCTATAACGACATTCTAAGACTCAACAACACTCTAAATGAAATCCAAGAATGGCTAGGGACGAATCACCTCAAATTAAACCAAGGGAAAACCGAGATCCTCCTCATCTCCAACAAAGATGACAACCCCAAATTGACTGAATGGGTGAAAGCCATTGACGCTCTCAAAGGAAATCTCACCCCGACCAACACAGTAAAATCACTGGGAATCACCCTGGATAACAAACTTACTATGTCAAACCACATCAAGAACTCCGCGAAAAGCGCCTTCCTCAATCTGAAGCTCCTCAATAAAATCAAACCACACATCCCACAAAAAGATCTCCAACAAGCCACCCAAGCATTGGTCCTATCCAGACTGGACTATGGGATCGCAACACTATCCGGCACAGCCATATCCCACCTAGCGCCACTGAAAACCACCCTTAATGCAGAAGCCAGAATGGTCTCAGGTGCAAGGAAATTTGACCACATATCCCCCGCACTCAAAGATCTTAAATGGCTTCCAGTGGAAATGCGCGCAAACTTCAGAACGGCTTGCCTCACACACAAAGCCCTACACACAGGAAAACCGGAATATCTAGCCTCCAAGCTCAAGAAAGCGGGTCAATCCAGAAACCTCAGAAGTACAAACTCTCTACTTCTCATCCCCCTGAAAACCCGGAAACAAAAAACCGCCAGCCGCTCCTTTGCCGGCAACGCACCAAAAATCTGGAACTGCATCCCAGTGGACATCAGAACCACTCCTTCCTTTCCCGAATTCAAAAGACAACTAAAAATCCTCTACCTCAACCGCGCATTCCTGAACTCTACCTCAATAGCGCATCCTGGAACTCGGACTACCTCAACAACTCTACCTCAAAACCGCCACCCAGGCGGAAGACCACTGAGCTAATTTCTGACCTTGTAGATACCCTGTTTACAGTATGCTGCACTATTTTTCGCACCTGTTTCTTCCTGACTGAATGTAAAGCGCTCTGATACCCTGGGGTCTGGCCAGCGCTATAGAAAACTCCAAAAATAAAAAAATAAAAAATAAAATAAGGTGCCACCGAGTGCGGGCGTCGGCTATGTCTCTCCCGGTTGCTGGTCTTCGGGTCGAGCGCCGGTGATCCCCGTCTCCAGGGCCTGTTGGACCTTCTCAGCTTCGGCTCGCGCCACCACCACGTCGTCTGAGGGCACCGAGGAGGAGGCGGAGACAATCGGCGCCAGGTCGGGCAGGCCCGTTTGGCTGATGAGGTCCCGGAATGAGGGTCACCAACTCCACCGGATACTTTGTGGTGCCAAGGGGTTGTGCCTCCCATGGGAGTGGGTCGGTCAGGGAGATGCAGCCAAGTGCGGCGTAGGGAGTGGGCGCTACGGTCAAGGCCTCCAGGCGTCCGCGTGCCGGGATCCGCTATAGCGAGGGCATCCGACCATCTAGGTGCGATCTCCGTTGACAGAGTCCAATCAGACCAATATCCAGACCCTCATATCACAGGGAGGCGGAAGGGTGGAGGGTGCGCCGCTGCTAGTGGTGCTCCTCCAGTCTAATGGTCCCGGCCAAGGGGACAATGAAGTCCGGGCGCCATGTTGGGTCGCACTCCGCGGTTCCACAAACTTCGATTTTCCTTCGGGTCACCACACGTTCGGACTGCGCCAAGTGCCCCGGCAGGTCCCCGTCGGGCCGATCGACAGTTTGCGGGGGTTAGGGTGCCCCACGGCCTCCGATTTACAGGATAATCCCGGGCTCAGTCCCGGAGCCGAGCTCTCAGGCGACCATCGCCATCGGCGCCCAAGCCACGCCCCGTCTATTCTTATTCAATGTGTGCATCCATTTCAGGCTATTGTTCGTATGGAGCCTAGGACAGGAAAATTGCCTCCTTCTGATTTACCGAGAGGATTAAAGGGAAGAGTTGTATATTTGCCTCTAGATTTAAAGAAAAATATTGAAACTATTGGTGTCGAAAATGTAGAGGATGAACCTTTAGTTATTCTTGTTAATGGCGTTCCTACTAAGAGTAAGAAAAGAATTAGTGGATGTTAGGAAAGTGAAAAGGCAACGTTGTATCTGGTAAAAAATAATCAATATTACAAAAATGTGTATGTGGGAGAAGAAGAAATAACTGTACAAGAAGATAGTGACTTGCCATCTGGACAAATTGAAAAAATGGATGTGTCCAGAACTGAAGAAATCTACGAACATTATGGTGTTCATCCATTGCATTCCAAAGAAATGATGGGGAATGCTATAGATTTATTTCAAATGAAAGGAGCAAAAGGAAGTCCCCTTAGTGTATGGGAAAAAAGCTTGGAAGCTCGTTGTTTCCCTCAGTTGTTTCCTACAGGAAAAGGAGGACGATATGATGAATGACCTGTGCAGATTCCTGCATTTGAATACCGGACATCAAGATTATATGCAGAAGATGCAAGATTTCGACAATGTATTCAATATTTGTTTCATCTTTTATTTGAGAGTGATTTGTCTGGACTTTCTTATGCAGTAAACCATATATTGAAAACAGGTGTACATCTGCAAAATGTTGCGGCAAAGGAATTTATGGATAAAGTACAACAGAAAGATAATGTTTTGGAAACTCAGCTGATTAATCTGATGGCATGTCAGCGTGGTACTAATGAGTACTGGTTCCGTCGTCATGGGGAACTTAAATGTATGCTAAGGAACTTAGGAACTCCTACATGGTTCCTTCCTGTAAGCTGTGCTGAATATGCTTGGGATGATTTACTTCAATTTCTACGAGAGGCAATTCCAAATATAACAAATATCGATCACAAGACACCTGGAGAATTGTGCTCTTTGGATCCTGTGAATGTATGCAGGTATTTCAATCATAGATTCCAAGCTATGATGTCTTTTATCACCAATAAAAAAAATCCTCATCTTGGAGAGGTTCTGGATTTCTTTTGGAGAAAGGAGAATCAAGCACGAGGTGCTCCTCACATACATATGCTATTATGGATCAAAGATGGTCCCAAATTCGGAACAGACTCAGATGATACTGGGTTGTCTTTTATTGAAGAATACGCTACATGTGATATACCCAAAAGTACACAAGATAACAACTTAAGACAACAAGGCTTACGATTCCAAAGCCATCGTTGTGGGAAATACTGTCATCGAAAGTACAAATCTAAGGACACATTCTACAGCAAATGCCGTTTCGCATTTCCTCGACCTGTAATATCGAAAGGAAGAGTGAACAGTTTGTAATCTTTGCGACATAATATCACAAGAAAGTCTCCAAAAAATACCTACAACTTAAGAAGAAATGAAGAGTCAAAATACATAAATGACTATAACTCAGTCATTTTGTCTATGTGAAATGCTAATATGGATATTCAATATGTTGCAGACAATTCCATTGCTGTTGCTCGATATGTGGCATCGTACATAACAAAGTCAGAAAAGACGGAATTGAAAAGAATGTGGGAAGAGATTTCTCATGAGAAGAGTCTAAGTATCAAATTATACATTTACAGTTTGAAGATGTTATCTCATCGAGAAATTGGAGCGTATGAATGCTCGAATCGCTTATCATCTGCAAGTCTGTACTCTAAATCTAGAAGAATCATGTGGGTGAGTCTAGGTCTTGCTGCAACACAAAACCGAGTTCTTAAATCTGTACAAGAAATTGAATATTTAGCTGAAAAAGAGCAAGAAAGTACTGATATTGTGAAAACAAATATGTTGGATACATATTATCCAAATAGAAGTCATCATCTTGAAAAAATGTGTCTCTATGAAGTGCTGCAAAACTATATTTTTAAACGGAATATTACCGAAAACATTCATAATGGTATATATGCCGCTATTGGTACTGAAGGATGTCTGGTGAAACAAACAAAAGGACATTTGATTAATCACCCTAAACTGAGTTGCAAAACACCTGACAAAAGGGAATTTTACTATTTAGCTCTTTTGCAACTTTTCAAACCATGGCATTCAGAATTGCAATTACTTGGAGATTTTAAGAGCTATGAAGATTCCTTCCATGCAACTAAAGATACTATAGAATGTCCTGTTTTTGCTAATTATGTCAAAATGTTGAATGACGAAATTGAGCAAGAAGCTAAAATTGCAGCTGAGATTGCTAGAGACAGTTCTCAAGACGGTCGAACTTCTGCTCCATTGAGTCAGGACCCATTAGGAGAACCAATTGTTCTAAATGAAGCAGCAACTGCAATGGAAGAGGTGGAAACAATAATGAATCAAGGTCAAGAAGATCTAACAAACTTAGGATACTTGGAAGAACAACTAAATCTTGAGCAGAAAGAAATATATGAGCGAACAGATTGACCATGGATTTCTTCATGAGAAGAAAGAGTGCTCTTGCTCATCATTCAAACCTATCCATATGTATGTGAGGGGACTAGCTGGAACAGGAAAACGTTTCTTAATTAAAGTAATCACAAGTTTTCTACAGAGTCGCATTTGTCTTGTGTTGTCACTGCTCCAACTGGATTAGCAGCTCACAATATTAAAGGAATTACTTTACATCGTTTATTAATGCTACCAGTAGAGCATATCAACAAATTACGATGCCACAAGCTATCTGGAGAAGCTTCTTGTGAAGTTTCAAGAGTGTTGAGAAAAGTGAAGGTTCTCATTATTGATGAGGTAAGCATGGTATCAAACTTAATGCTTGCCTTTGTGCATTTAAGAATGCAGCAAAGTATTATTCGGAAGAAAACACATCATAGTTTTTGGAGATCATCTACAACTTACTCCTGTAAAAGGACAGCCAGTGTTTAAAACACTGGTACATGAAGATACCAGAAAGTCTTTGGGGAGTATTGGCAATGTAAACATTTGATCATATTTTCAGTATAAGGAACTTAGTACAAATATGCGACAAGCAAATGATGTTGAATATGGAACAATTCTTCAAGATATAAGAATTGGAAAATTAACCGAACATGGCAAACAAGCTTTACAGACATGATTACTTTCCAATTTGTTTCCAAATGCAAATATTGTCCCAGAGAAAATATACATGAGAATTGCAGAAAACAAATCTGTAATCTGCTTAATGTTCTATATTCAATGAAGAAATGTTAAAGTTGGAAAATGAAGAAATTATAAAATTGGAAGCAATTGATAAAATAGAACATGAAGGAATCAGTATTATTTTGAGTGAAAACTTGAAGAGAAAATTGGATTGTTTAGAGAAATCGATAAATAAAACTGCTGGTGTAGAAAAGAATTTGTATGCATGTGTAAATTGTAGAGTAATTTTGCGACGTAATTTGAATGTGCAAAAACGTTTAGTAAATGGAGCAATGGGTAAAATTGTTGATTTTGTTAATTATGTAAATAGAGGTGGGATTGAAATTTTGAAAATCAAATTTGATGAAATTGCTGAAGTACAACTAGTTATTCATTGTGCAGCTGGTTTTTTGCTTTTAAAAGAGTTGTATGTCTGCAGAAAACAGTTTCCTGTTTGGCATATGCGGTGACCATTCATAAATCTCAAGGTTTAAGTGTAGATTGTGCTTTAGTAAATAATGGAAGTACCGTGTTTAAAGAAGGCATGGCATATGTTGCTTTGTCTCGAGTCAGAACTTTATCTAGATTGTACTTGATTGATTTTGATGAGACAAAGGTTTCTGCAGATGCAAACTGTGTGAAAGAGTATAATAGGTTAAGAAGAGAATATACACCCAATTTAGGTCAATATCCAGTGATTGAAAAGCGTGTGGTAGGAAGAAAAAGAAGATTTGAAAATATCTGTTGTGAAACTGTACAGAAAGAAAAAAAAACAGATGAAGTTGCGCTTGCAAGCAAAAAGAAAAAGGACAGTGTTGGAGAGAATGTTGGTTATCGGTTTGAAAATAGTTCTGGTGTCAACTGCTATGCTAATGTAGTGGTTAATGTTGTTTTTTTTCTTGAAAGTTTCCAACAGCAAATTGTAGAAAATCGGGACAAAAGATTCTGTTCATTGTTGAATTCTGTTTTTGACAAATGTAGTAGTGATAAAAGTAAAATACAAAGTGTTTCTGATATTCAAAATGTTTTGGACATATGTTCTGATTCTAGTCAAGTTACGCAGAATATCCAGCAAGGTTGTCCGGAATTTTTAATGTTTATGCTTGGTGTACTGAAAGATGAAGGTATAGATATTGAAAACATTTTTGGCCTTTCTTATAAATGGCAACATGACAGTAAAAATTGTTTGTTTACATGTAGCACCGACATAGACACTGAGAGATTCATATATTGACTTTACCTGACTGTCAATCAGTGTCTTTTAACAATCTTATTAGAGGAGCAAGTCCAAACATGCAGTGTAGCCAATGTAAATCAGAAATGTCATCAACATTACTTATACAAAGATATGGACAGTATGTTATTTTACTGCTGCAACGTTGTAGAACTGATGGAACAAAATTGAAAACTTTAATTAAAAATTTTGTAGCTAGTCAATGTTCAATATCAGGAAAAACTTTTATAGCTGTTGCTATTATTTTTCATGATGAACCTTGTACCACATCTGGACATTACATTGTTTATTTAAAATGTCTGAAAGGTCGGATACAGTGTAATGATACTCAATTAGTTTTAAGCAACATTTGCCAAAAGAGTTACCAAATTCTTACCTAATATTTTTAAAGAAAACTTTAAGATCAAAATTTGCCCTTTAGGATTAGTGCTGTTAAGGTAGATTAGTTTGGTGTTGTAGATTATTTTGTAAGTGAGGCTGAGGAGCTTGAAGGTGATCCTTTTGTTGATATTGAGGCAGTGTAGGTGTATCAGGTGGTGGGTGATGTGGGTGCAGCCAGGGACATTGATGATCACTCAGGTGGAGGTCTTTTGGATTTGTTGTTGTTGTTGTAGGTGTTTGGCTACAAATTATGTGTAGAGTGTTTTACCACAGTGCAGTCTCCTGCTGATGAGGGCCTGTGTCACTCTTCTTCTTCTTTTTGTTAGGATCCACTTGTAAATGTTCCGGAGCATGTGGAGGGTGTTATAGCAGTACGAGGAGACGGTGTAGACTTGGCTACACATGGAGAGGGAGGATTTGAGGTTGAATCCTATGTTGTGGGCACGGTTGGTATGTGTTGCTACTGTTCACAGTGTAGTCAGGTAGCAGGAGTTGTCTGAGGCTGGTGGGGTGAGTCTGAGGATGAGTACCTTCATCTTGTGCCAGTTTTTGTTTACAGTGCTGCCCTTTATGTAGTTGGTGACGTCCTTCATTCTGTCGTGGAGGTTGCTTTTGGTGGTATGTGGCTTCTTTCTGAGGAAGAGGATGAGCTGGGTGTTCTTTGAGTAGGAGATGTTGTTGAAGTTGTGATGGTGGGCTACTTGTGTGAGGGTGACCATGTAGATGTTGAACAGCGTCGGACTGATGGATGAGTCCTGGGGGACCCGTAGATGATGTCGGTGGTTTTGGATCAGAAGGCTGGGAGGCGGACGTTCAGGATTACTATTGAACAAGTTCCAAACAAAGCACTTGATGCATACTATTTGGCCGTAAGGAAAAGTGTGCGAAACCATTAAGGACTTTTTTCTGTGTATTTTGTCACCATGTATTTGTAAGTAACATTGTTTACAGTGTAAGAAAATGAATCATAATGTATTGTTATTTTATGATTGTTTGAGATATTTTATATTTACTTAAGAAATTGCTCTTAGAAAAAAACATTTAAGATATGTTTTATTTCTATTTTTTATATTGTTATTGAGAATGTTGACTGGGTTTTTTAAGATAATATTCTTGATTGTCTTTTTTTTTGCCCGCTGTTATGTGATGAGTACTATGGAACTCACTGTTTGTAGTAAAATTCAATATATTCTGAGAACAGCAAAAAAGGCAAATGAAATGTTTTACAATTTTTTTTGTGTTGTAAAATATATATTGTAACTGTGTATTTTTGTATCTTCCACAGGTGATAATTTCATAATATATAATTTTTTATTATTTATTATGCTTTAGGTAAGTACAAGTAACTGACTCAGCCGGGGCCCTTGGAGGGAGTTGTGGTGAGGGCGGTAGGTGGGGCGGGGGAGGGGCACGGTGGGGGGATATAAAGAGCCGAATCTCGATGATTGCAGGTAAGTAAACAATTAAATAATAAAATTTATTTCATACCGCACCCTGCATCGCAAAATGCGATGCAGGGCATGGAACGAAGTGGCATATTATCAACAAAAGGCGATACATTATCGCCGCTTTTATCTGCAGGAAAAATTCAGATAAAGCGACAATAATTGGCTTGATAATAGGGCTTGGAAATTCCCATAGCAGCCCAGGTTCTGGTGTTAACTTGGGCTGTTATGGGAATTCACAAGGGCCTATTATCAAGCCCTTTATTGCCGTTTTATCAGCAGTTTTCTTGCCGATAAAAGCAGCGATAATCTTAATAATGTCTTTGTGTTGACGAACACGCGTTGTAATGGCTGAGACTTAGGTCCTTCAAATTAGTTTTTAGGTATACGTGTGACCAAGTCTGATAACATCAGAGTTTTTTTAAGGACAAACACCGTGGTATCTGTGCCTCGAAATCTCGTTGATCACAAAGAATATAGGAGGACGATAAAATGAAAGTAACAGATATAATAAAAACAACGGTGAAAAACTACTAAAATGGCGGTGGACGGAGTACCTCATCAACGTTTGGCGCCTCGACACTACGTTCCAAATAAATGTAGATAAAATACGATTATTATTATATTACAAAAGTACACCAGCGGATGACACACACGACCCGGAAAACAAAGCGGCAAATTTATTGCCTGAAATAAAGAAAGGTTTGTTTCTTGAACTTGAAAAAAAAGAAAAAAACATTGGTTCCGAAACAAGGCTGCGCATGTATAGAGAGTACAACTGCTACA
Organism: Lissotriton vulgaris; assembly: GCF_964263255.1. NCBI lineage: Eukaryota > Metazoa > Chordata > Amphibia > Caudata > Salamandridae > Lissotriton > Lissotriton vulgaris. Next base: position 677,769 of record NW_028248859.1, on the reverse strand, counting down.
CAAAAAAAAGGAAAGTTTTACATACTATCAAAAAAATGAAGAAGCATATCATTAACAAAAGGCGATACATTATTGCCGCTTTTATCGACAGGAAACTGCCGCTAAAGCGGCGATAAGCTTGATAATACGGCCTTGTTATTTCCCATAGAATCCCATGTTAACACCAGAACACAGCCTTCTATGGGAATTTACAAGGACGTATTATCAAGCCCACCCTCCAAACATTAATAAAAATCTCAAGACAATACAGGTACCTGGAGCTGGAAGGT